>NC_088295.1:54674664-54974664 GCF_032854445.1 Liolophura sinensis
GGACATCCATCTGCTTCCATTTGATGTGGCAGTAATGTTCCCGTCTTTTAGAAAACTCTTCTTTTGATATTCTAGTTTGTGAAAGGAGGAGCTCAATGCATCGCGTACACGTACCTGTGATGTCAGCATACATGGCATAAATTCCACCGCTGGAAGTGTGCTAAAAAAAAACGTGTTGAAATTTACAGCTGAAAAAAAAAATCATTGTGTTTATTGTCGATTACAGTGTCTGCTAGAGTTCACACACTTTGAACAAAGTTACTCTACAGCACATTTTCTATGCAAACTTTGACATTTGCCATACTATGCTTTAACCACGCTTGTTTTGTCCTCAAAAACCTTTTAAGTGTTGGAAGCATTGTAATTCACAAGGATGTTATCTAAGCTCGCTGAATCTGAATACTGGTGTCGGTTATCTAAGGTCTTTGGCCAGTGCTTATGGGATGTCACCGATCCATCTATTCATCCACTTCTCCAGCTTTTCAATGATGCCTTATAATCGACGCCCTTTTGTACGAAGGGGTAGTAAGCTACGATGGTCGTAACTTAATATAAAAAGGGGGCCCCGTGGCTCAGTTCGTTAGCACGCTAGAGCAGCGTAATGACCCTGGAGCCTCTCACCAATGCGGTCGCTCTGAGTTCAAGTTCAACTCATCTTGGCTTTCTCTCCGGCTGAACGTGGGAAGATCTGTCGGCAACTTGCAGTTGGTCGTGGGTTTACCCCTTGCTCTGTCCAGTTTCCTCCCACCATAGTGCTGGCGGCCGTCGTATAAGTGAAATATTCTTGAGTATGGCGTGAAACACCAATCAAATAAATAAATACAATAAAAAATTACAGCTCATCAGGCGGCGTGCCATCACAACAGTCATCCAAACTTGACCCCGGTTCATTGTTGTCAAAACTGAATCTAATCCTAGTTAAACCGGGGCTTGGGTATGTATACGCATTCATGCTTAATACATCAACATGTTGTTTTCATGAATAATTGCCAATAAATGGAGAATGTGTTTGGCCTGGGAATGATTCAGAGAATAATATTTTGGAGTCTGATTTAGATATCATTCCCAGAAAATCGACTGTGTTTCCTGCAACATTGGGAACTGACGAATGCTTCACTGTTACACGTTATCAGCTTTATTTACTATTTATATGATTCTTTCTTCCACATTTCTTTGGGAACTGATGTTTTAGGTTGCTTTGGAATTGGGTGTTACGTATGGCTATATAAGGCGTGACGCTTAAAGATTCATAAATAGCAATCAGCCACCTTATAGCCCAGCGCCATACGTAATACGGCCGCTTTTGGTGAGGGTTGAGTCTGATAACATGTTTTCTACATGAACAGATGGAAAACATGCTCATCTGTTTGCCTGATACAAGGTAAAGTCAGATGTGTGTGTGTGCAAGGATGGCAATGATTGTCCCTCACCACACGGTCCTGACCCGTCACGGAGGTATCTGTCGATGACTTGTTCTATACGTCAATCTGTAACTTTCAGTTACCTTTGCATTCACCTTTTTAAGGAACCTGCCCATTCATTTGAGTCTCCGCACGTAATCCTCGCTTACAGGCTACTGCTCGTTCAACTTCCCCCTCGATCGATCCATTCATTCTCTGGATCGTCAGGACAATGTAAAGTGTGCCTGCAACGGACGAAGAAAAAAAACGACATGCTGCATGAGATATTGGTTTAATTAGTTAATTGGTATTAACACTGTAAGGCTAATAAATTGTTTCTTCATACATCTCATCAGGTTTCGAATACATTTGTACTGCACGGTGTGTATGGCTTTGTCCGAATACGGCTCACCTTAACTCACTTCTTAAAGTTTTAACAGATTACCTGCTATTCTGGTAACCTAGTGGGAAGATTTATATTACACAAAAATGTGCACCTGCATAGAAATAGCTGCAACGTCCCCGCTATGATGATTCGCGTCGTCTGGCACTCAAGTCCCATGTTAAAAGATATAAGGCCGATGTTAAAGGTTAAGATTTAGTTTGATCGACAAAAAAGAGATTGAGAGCAAGGAAATCCGAAAATCGGATGTGACCGTGATATAACTAAGCGTTATTTTTATGTCCAAAAATCTACCCACCACCCCAATGACCTATAGGGTGAAATGTATTTTCTGGTGATTTGCTGCAAGTGTAAAGATACCGTTATAGCAGCCAATAAGGTTTAAAATAGGCGGTAAAGATTTCGAGAAATTCCTTTGTTTATAGGGAATACTGTATAGTGTAATATTTACAGTGTGTCCAGTAAGAGGCGAGGATAGGAGGGGAATCCCCACACCAGAGTTACGGCAAATTTCACTCTGTACACTGTGAAAAACTTTCTGGTTTGCTAGAAGAGGTTTATAAACTATCTGTCCTAACACACTCTGTCAGCCTCCGGTGGCATCCTGAAACACGACAAACGTAAGATTAGAACAACTAGTTTAATTTTTGCTCTTGGAGCTAATTTGCCATTCTCGGTTCTTCTTTTTAACAACAATAACAACTGTTTTAACGTCGTAAGGGTCATGTCTACGAAAACAAGGCCAGTAAATGATGAACGTTAGGCGAAATGACATACACCTGAAGCTATTAGCCAGACAAATTGAAAAACGGAGAATTATTTGTAGTAACGGCAGGAATTTTGAGGACAGACAGTCGTATGAGGAAGGTTTTCGTACAAATGTATAACACACATTAGGTGAAAAAGACGACATGGAGACGGGGCAAATATTCGTCGTTGTGTTTTAAGTGGAATTTTTAAAACTTGTTCTCCTGCAACATTTGATTTGAATACGACAAAAAATTTCACTGACCGGAAGGATGTTTTCCTTTTTTTTTTGCTTTCAATTTAATTAAAACCAGATAAAACTCTTGCAGCGAATATCTCAGTAACGGAACGAAATCAAAATAAATGAGATTACACGGCTAAACGCTTTATAGACTAAGTATTTGCCAGGGGAATCATCATCTCGCGTATTCATTTCAAAAGCTATGAACAAAATTAATCATAATCGAAATGGACAATAACTCAGCTCCAAGGAACATTCTCAAGGGAATTAATATGATATTATTGTCATATAAAGCGAATTATGCGGAACCAGCATTCCAAAGCAAAGAACATGATAGGCGTCCACCTTTCTAATATGAACACGTCAACATATTGAGTGGGGAGAACCTTGCCCTTTGTAGATACGACTTTCAGCTCTGTAGGTAACTCTGTCTGTCTGACAGATAATCCGTGTCAGCTGTGGGATGTCGGAGATATTGCCAGTTTGCACCTCATTAAGCGTACATCATATTTGAGGCTTAGATATAATATATTTTCGCATAAACCGTAAACGAGCAAATGCGCAATAGCGCAAAAAGTCAACCGCGAGTAGGTCTTCGATGTCGTCATGTACTCAAGCTCCTCGATACGTAAATATCCTAGGGTGTAAGACAGGATGTCTAATATTTGACCGACAAAGAGACGGAATGGTCCACCAACGGACCGACAGACAGACAGACAGACGGAGCGACAGGCAAAGGTCTTTGTCAAGTTAACACCAGTCTATTTTATTTTTAGGACGGTATAAACCAGGTCTGTTTGAAAACTGACCAGTTCATGGATGAGACCGTTGTATTCTCCTCCCGGCCCCTCATCTGACCAATGAACGAGCTGGCAGCAGCCCTGAAGCTTGCGCGTGAAGACCTTGAGGGACATTTCCGGTTTACACTTCCCCTAGATGACCGATAAGAGATAGAGTGGCTGGTAATTGATGAATTAATTTTTCTAATTTCATTTCATATTCGATGGTGTATAGTGATAAAAGTCGGACAATTCAAACCACTGGGTATAAGGCTGAGAGCAAGAACGAGAGATAAAACACACATTTTCACCTTTTACAGCAAAGATGCTCAACTGCCATCATCATTAAAGAGTACATCATCTATATATAATTAATTTCCGACACTGATCGATTGTTGTTTAATGCCATACCTAAGAATTTTCATTTCATACGACGGTGGAGCAAACCGGAATGCCAGGAATAAACCATCGACCTTTGCAATTTATTGACCAGCTTTTCCAAGTGTGACCTACAGATATGTTCACCATACTGATGGAATACAGGTCGTCTTAAACGAGTATTAGTCCGCACAAATGGCCCAATGAGCATTACTGACCACTGATTGTCACCAAAGCCCCACAAACAGTGAAAACTGATGGATCTACAAATTCCTTCCCAAGGCTGGGTTTGATCCAGCACCTAACTGTAAGTGCGTTTGTTAAACTTTTAACAAACGCATCATCTTCGTCTGACTGGATAGTTCAGTCTGTAGAGCAGTGGATGGACAATTAAGTTGATACTATACATAAATCATACACGCAGTGTGAATGCCATTTTGTAAATACGTGGACCTCCGTGGCTCAGTCGGTTAGCGCGCTAGCGCAGTGTAATGGCCCACTAACCAATGCGATCGCTGTGAGTTCAAGTCCGGCTCATGCTGGCTTCCTCTCCGGCCGTACGTGGGAAGGTTTTCCAGCAACCTGAGGATGGTCGTGGGCTTCCCCAGGGCTCTGCCCGGTTTCCTCCCACCATAATGCTGGTCGCCGTCGTATAAGTGAAATATTCTTGAGTGCGACGTAAAACACCAATCAAACAAATAAATAAATAAATAAATTGTAAATACGAGGACAATGACAATGTCTGATTAGTATACTGTATACATGGTCACATTTATAATGGTGTAGAAGGAAGGGGGCAACTAAAGTAGGTAAGGGAAGTACTTGTACCGGAAGTGCAAAACGAGGAGAAATGCATTATATATTTCTAGGATCTTATTAATCTGTGAATTTATCTAAATGGTCGATTATTTTAAGGTGGAAAGACAAACTTTAACCTCGGGTAACAACAATAAAACGGGAATGGTTCAACACACAAATCAAATAACCAGGAGGAATCGTGATCGGGTAATTATTTTATGGCACTGAAATTGTGTACATATATAGGCTATACTAATCGACTAATTTGTTATAAGGAAATTCTATTCAATTTGAAGCCAAATGAAATATTTTGATAAACCAATAATGAATAATGAAAGCGCATGTTTTGTACGCTGCAAGGTACACCATTGTGTACTGCTGATCACTTTCACCGGAGGCAGAATTTCATTCTCTCACCATTACCGTCAAAGTATCACGAATCCTGAATAGTTTAACGGAATGTACACAGCAGAATGATATGATGGATTATATCATCGAAGGAATTCCACGAATCTGACAGAGGTGGAGACTACACTACCCCCGCGTATTTCCGCTTTAGAGCTGTCTCCCACTATCTAACCACATTCGATCGTCCATACACGACACGCTTGAAGAGTTACATGATGTCCGAAAATTTGACTACAAGGATAACCAAGGAAAAGGGAATCCGCCCACCCACCTATCTATAGCTTAATCTAAAGCTCCCGGAAGTACGCCCCAAGGGGATGCGGCGAATCTATCCATCAATTGTTGGTTGTGATGTGAACACATATATGCACGGGTGATAAACTGCAACGTGCTAACCTGAGCAAACTCACAGGCACTTACGGCCATTAATATGTTAAACTGTGTATCCTGTCGGGTTAAGAAAAGTGTGACTGATTGATTGATTGATTAATTGATTATTTGAGCTTTTATCTACCAGCGATATATAATGATGGGAGTTACAATGCTAATATAACGTAAGGAAATTTATATAGGCCTACACATCTGATTTGTAAACTAAGCACTCTAAAATATGATAATAGATGAAGTAACAAGATTGGCGTTAATGGTGCGTAACATAGCTTGTTCTATACACACTCAACAAACTGTTTTGGAGCCACGGTGGTCTCGTAGTTAGTGATCTAGCGCAGCGCAATGACCCAAGAGCCTCTGACCCATGCGATCGCTATATGCATTCAAGTTCATCTCATGCTGCTCGGATGGTCGTGGGTTTCCATCGAGCCCTTCCCAGTTTCTCCTACCATATAATCCTAGCCGCAGTCGTATAACTAAAATATCCGTGAGTACGACGTAAAACTCTAACCATGAAAATAAATAAATTTTACACTTACTTGTATTTATTGTAATTTTTTCTGCTCAAGACCAAATAGAAACTTTTAAAAACCAAAAGACCACAAATGGTCGTTAATATCGCGTCTCTGATATAGTGTCAACGTCGCTAATAGAGTGAGAATGAACTGAAAGTTCGCAAGCCTAATGTCAGGTGTGACCACCTTGTGCGAGGAATTCCAGAAGAGGAACGATGACGCCCTGAAATTTCCCGGGCAACTGCCGCAAACATGTTTTTTTGTGCCTTTGAGCATTGAGCATTTACAGTTTGAGCATTTACTTGAACAGATAGAATAAAACACTAATGTAAATTAACAAGAGGCCGTATTTTACTGGTCAGCTGTGGCCATTTGCCGGCCGTCGCTGCTCTGGTTTTGCTCTCTCTCTCCAGTAAGTTGTTTATTACTATATTGCAACATCCTGTTGCGCGAATCCTGTTGCAAGATACCAACGGCTTGGTTACGTTCATTTAATCTCAGACATATCATGTAAACTGAACTGTCGAACATTTGTAACGGACTGAGTCAGACGCTCTAGTTAGACAGGACAGCTGGCGAATTAGAGTAATAGCTGGCGAATCAGAGTAACAGCTGGCGAATTAGAGTAACAGCTGGCGAATCAGAGTAACAGCTGGCGAATTAGAGTAACAGCTGGCGAATTAGAGTAACAGCTGGCGAATTAGAGTAACAACTGGCGAATCAGAGTAACAGCTGGCGAATTAGAGTAACAGCTGGCGAATTAGAGTAACAGCTGGCGAATTAGAGTAACAGCTGGCGAATCAGAGTAACAGCTGGCGAATTAGAGTAACAGCTGGCGAATCAGAGTAACAGCTGGCGAATTAGAGTAACAGCTGGCGAATTAGAGTAACAGCTGGCGAATCAGAGTAACAGCAGAATTCAAATGAAAGTTATCTCGACGTTGGCAGCACCTTAGCTTTATGCGGAATGTACTTTTAGCATTTCATTCGTACGCACTTTTTCTTAATGTTAGAAATTTTCCGTGCACAGTTACTCTTTTTAGGAACAAGGAACTTGGGGGAGCATGCAGTGGCCAAGCGGTTAGAGATATTTGATTTTCAATCAGTATAGAACACACGAGATGCTGATTCAAAGAGGAATGCCTGGCAAGTGGACAAGTTAGGGTGCATTGAACAACAGTCTTATGGTTGGCGGCCACATTCGCATTTGGCAACATTCTATATGATTTGTTGTATAAAAAAATCTGTGCATCAGTTTTTTGCAGGCATTTTAAGCGATAGTTGAAGATGATTAATCCTCCGTGAAAATATGAAAAAGAAAATATTTTTGTGCTATTGTTACAAACGTTTTATATTCTTTAAATCATCCGCTTTATTTATTTATTTATTTAATTAATTGGTGTTTTACGCAGTACTCAAAAATATTTCATTTATACGACGGCGGCCAGCATTATGGTGGGATGAAACCGGGCAGAGCCCGGGGGAAACCCACGGCCATCCGCAGGTTGCTGCCAGACCTTCACGCGTACGGCCGGAGAGGAAGCCTGCATGAGCTGGACTTGAACTCACAGCGACTTGAGAGGCTTCCGGGTCATTACGCTAATCAATTGAGCCCTCATCCGCTTTAAGAGGGCACTCTGGTACATGATAGAAGTGGGATGGAATGGATTGCGAGATCGCTATTGTAGACAATAAACAAGTGTTATGTTATGTACTGCTTAAGACTCATAGTTGCACCTGAGTCCAATAGTAATAATAATGAAGTCGAAGGTGACTGATAATGATCGCGACATGTGGATCGAAAGGTTTTGAAACCTTTACATTTACGTGGTGATGAATCAACTTCATTATTATTACTTAGTGTTATTCGGTTAACGCTTGTGTCTTTTGGGTCCTATTTGTTAAGGATAGAAGAGACAAAAGATCGGTCGTCAGAGATAATCTGTATCAAATGGCGGGTAATAATCCATACAGACTTGACTCAAGAGAGATTAAACATCACATATTGTCAGTGTATATATTTTCATGACCTCAGAATGTTGAAGGTGTTTTAAACTTAAGTTAGTTCTCTGGGCTAAATTTGTGGCTTACCTTAAGATAAGTTCGATATTAGAGCTGTCGTAGGCTTTCATGAGGAAAAACTTCGTGTTCAAGATAAGACTAAGACTGAGCTCAAGTTGAAGACATAGGCTGCAATATTCTTAAGTGTCTTGATCCTGGTAACTAATATAAACGTTACACGTTTTTAGAACATATAACGATTTTCTGTCCAGTGCCCATAAAGGAACTTTTCTCCACCGCCCGACGCGTCAAGAGAATTAAAAGTAGTCCAAGGGGATTTACGCACAGTCGATGTGGAAATAAAAAAACCGAGCCGAAAGGTCCTTATTCGACGAAAAAAAAAATAGATATATGACTTGTAAAGAAGAAAAATTTATCCACTCACGATAAGACATAGCCTTTGTTCATGAAGTTTGTAAACAACGTTAGATGCTTTAAACTCGATGGCAGTGCTCTGTAAACCAGAATCATCACCACTAAGCTTGATGCTTCACCTTGAATCAGGTATTTACAAGAAGTATGAGCAACGCACCTGAGCTCCTCGGCAGTTGTGTCGCCGTACAGGAGCATGATATGGATGAATGCCACAGTGATATTTACGAAAGGAGAAGTAGTATGTTTACAGCAGGACAATCAGTTTACTGAAAATGATAAGAACAGTGGAAAGGTAATTTGAAAACCTTGTCTGAAACAATGCGGTGTATTCATCCGTACCTCTTACATTGACAATAGTATGTTGCCATGGAAACAACAACGTCGCTCGTTATAAGTTAAATCAGTGTAAAGTAACTTTCATTTGACAACAAACGCATATAATTAGGTAGACTTGTATAACGAGCTCCAATATTTAAGGCTGAAACGGTTTTAAAAAATGTCCAGCATGTAAACTTAGAGAACTGTTAGTTCTTTAGATGATGGTAGTTGTTTGGTATGATGATAGTTGATTGGGTTTTTTCGCCGTACTCTGGGTTATTTCACTTATACGACGGGGCCAGCATTATGGGAGGAAGAAACCGTATCTGTAACTAGACATTTCCTCTATTTTAAGTATCTACAGATTGATTGTTAGATTAAGCATTGTCGCTGGTCTCAAAGACATTTTATTTTTCCGCAAGTTCCATGTGTTGAGTAATCAAGACACAGCAGGGTACTGTAAAGAACACCACACTTTGACAGCTAGTGGAAAAATCTCCCAACGTTCGAACAAGACCGAATCAGCGCCAGATGGGTTCGAACACATGCCCTCATTGTTCATGAATGTGTCGGCCGCAAAAAGCGAGGTCTTTTCTCATGCTTGTGGCATGCACGTGAACTGTCGCCTCTTAAAATTAATACATCACTCCTACTGCAAATGCCCAAATAATTCCCTGCAAATTGTCTGTTTTATTGTTAACCTTATCGCTTATCGTCAAAGTGATCTGAACTTGTCTTTTGTGAAGCCTTACGTATATGCCGGTTTTATATTACCAGTGAGAGTTAAAAGCGGTGCAACAAAGGTATTTACTTGGGTGTGACTATTCCTGATACCACAATGACACCTAGAGAACGCCTGGCAATAATCCAAGAACCAGGTAAGCATGTTGACAAAGAACATGGATATAGTGTTCACATACATGTGATGCTTTGCATTAAACAATATACAAAGCCTGCTAAATAAGATAACATTGTGAGGGTGGACGAGCGAGTTAAGGCCTGCAGACATGCCAAAAAATCAATCGGCGCCGCTTCGACTCAACAGACGCCGGATTCGTGAGAAGTAAAAAAGGTCTACTTTGTGTTGTTTTTGCCACCTACGAAATATAATCTATTTCAGTCTCAAAAATCTAAATATATCTTGTGTCAGTTTGTATTTAACATTTTTTTTACACAATTCGAAAAGACTGCTGTTACTGGAGTTATATACGCTTTTTGTTTGACATTTGGATATAATGTCACTGAGTACAAGAATGTTCGCCAAGTGACGACTTGATATTCTTCGGTGTCTCAGGGACTTGTGTTTAGTCTAGATGATGAAATCATGATGATCAGCAAAATGGGCTGATTTCTCACAATCTTCTTCCTACAGGAGGGGGAAAACGAAATGACCGAGGTAAACCACTGACGTGTCCTGTAGCGATTTAAAAGGCCATCACTTTAAGCACCCAACCACGCCTTACTCTTTCGTCAATGTAAAACTGAGATAATACAGTGTGAGGTCTTCCATTTTCACAGTAAATTACAAAAGGAATGTGTAATAAACACAAAATATGTTGAAAAGACAAATTTGGTGAAACACTTGGTCTTACTTGTGTAGCGGTTCAGTTGTTGTATTTGTCTTATGTGCTTTCGTTTCTTATGGTGTCTTCTCAGTCATGCAGGTACCTATGAGTGCGACACCATTCAATCATTTTTAATCCTCTTTGATATTTAACGTGCTTTTTAAATGAACAAACCAATCAGGATTCTTTCCCCTGAACTCGGAGACACCGCTATTATTTGGATCCGATTTCATAACATTTCCTGAACTCGGGCTATTATCCAGTATGACTTGCACATGAGATTTGAAATTCTTATACGAAATGAAAGTTCTCCAACAATAGATTATCAGTGAATCAGATGATGAATATTTATTATGACGAGGGAGGAGCCAGCAGTTGACAAAAGTACCAAACAGTTGAGTGTCATATGGGACAGAGTCCCAGTTGAGTGTCCAGTTTTGATATCTCGGATAATTTCTACTTGCATGACACTGGAGCTGGATTCCCAGGTTTCGTGAGACTGGAGAGTCCCAGAATTTGGGGACTTGGAAAAGTCTCATGAGACTCGACTCAAATAATATTACCAAAGTTCAGGTGATTTAGTCTGGTATATTTAGTCTCTGTGGACCACTTTTGATATCTCAGACAAGTTCCACTTGTTTGAGCCTGGAGCTGGATTCTCAGGTATTGTGAGACTGAAGAGTCCCAGAGTTTTGGGACTGGGAAAATTCCAGACTTTTGACACTGTATTCCCGGCTTCCTGGGACTGATTCCCACCAAGTGTCAACTGTCTCTGAATTCTTAAACTGGATCACAAATCACTTTTCCCGATACTGGGACTGTTTCCCAATTCACGGTACAAGAATTTTCCCACTCTTAATAAAATAGCTACTTACTGAGAATGCTTACCAGCAATTTGGTGTCAACTCTCGGCAGATTCCAAGGCCATCTGCAGGCGCTGAAAAATCAGCCTATTTATAGATTTCCACATGATGTGGGCGGAGCAATGAACCAAATCAGGAGACTTATTGGTGAGAAGAGCAATTTTTAACAGTTTGTAAACACAGATGACACGATGACGTCATCACGATCGCAACTAAGAACTCCAAAATAATGGCTTTGCTTTGAAGGCAAAATGTAAATGCCAATGTCTGAAAAGTCCATATTTTTATCAAAATTACTAAAAAAAAGTATAACCAATTTCCACACAAGGGTATTAAATGATAAATTCCTTTTCAAACTGTGGTGGGAAAATCCTTGTCCGATTTCTAAAAGCCTTTGAGTTTGGGTTCTATAGACACCCTAATTACAAAAAAAGGCCCAAAAATGGCGGCAAATACAAACTTCTGCTTTCGTGTGAGTGAGTGCTTGGGGTTTAACGTCGTGCTCAACAATTTTTCAGTCATATGACAACGAAGGAATCCTTAGAGTGTATGCAATGTGCCTCCTTGTTGTAGGATGAAACCGCTCTTTTATCTAGTGCTGCTGCACTGAGACGAATCATCGAAGGGAAGTAAGCCGCCCGGCTCGAGCCATTATACTGATACGGGTCAACCAGTCGTTACAAATTCCTCTTTTAAAGTCTTAGGTTTGACTTGACGCAGGATTGACCCTGGATCTACTGCTCCCGAAGAGAACGCTCTAGCAACTGTGCTATCAGGTCCGGTTACTGATTTCGAAGTTGAACTGAGGACAATAAATGTCGTATTTTCTGTGTGAAACAAAAACCAAAATAGAAGGTAAAGGTTTTCCAGATAAGACAATGACATCGAATTTCGTAATTTTTACAATATTACTACTACATTGCTGAAAAATACTTATAATTATCCCAAATTTGTAGGAACGTCGACACAACAACAACAACATCACTCGTCCATGAAACAGATAAACGTAAGTTTAAAACTTATATTGGCAAATATTGACTTCGTAAATTAACTAGTACGGCCTCAGATAACGATGTTAACAAAACTTTCGTGAAAATTCATTAAAACATGAATATATGAAACTTTCCTACGTTAAATTTATTTCTTAAATCCTACTTTCTTAAATCCCGCTACACTTGAATTAAGGCACAAAATTGAAAGAATTTTAAAGAAACTAATGCACATGGGTAAACAGGCTATACTGTGTTTCAAGATGTATACAAACGTTTTTGCGTTTGTGCGTTTGTGCGTGTATATTTAATTTATATTATTATAAATATTATTCAACTTACATGTATAAGATTGTTTAGGCGTAGAATGAATTTGTCTAAACGTACATATAACTTCTTGTTATTGATACACCTTATCGTGTTAACGAAGATGTGTTTATCAATATCGTAGCCGAAGTCATCTTCCATCTCCGCAAGGACGTCAATAATCTTTTCAGCGTTCAGCGCCATGTAATCATACGAACATTTGCCTACGTCGTTTTCTGCCCTCTTTGACAGTAGAGTTACTACTGTCCTCTTGTACTATACAAGCAGTGGGTGAATATAGATTTACTGTCCATCAATTTTCAGTTTAGTATCCGTGACGGTATACTATGTCTAGCCTGAGACCAATGGCCGTGGATCCAGCAGATGTTATGGCATCGGTTTACCCTCGCTGTCGTCATAACACTCTCCCCTCAACAGATGGCGCCTGTAGGGTAACAGGGTGTACATATCACCTAATGTGTGCACTCTCTCTCTCTCTTTACACGGCAATTTGCTCGTATCGCCTATAGACGTTGTCTCGTTATCCCACTCTCCACTGTGTTTTGACGAGAAATTTGTTACGATGGAAAAACAGATGCCGGAAGGGTTCTAATTTCCACAGTGTAGATTTTTTTTTTTTTTAATTTCCGTCGGGATGATATAGGATATTCATGCGCATGTTAGCGCTATAACTATTGACTCTTTCTCCAGTAATGGGAGCGGGTGGTGACCGATTGGTCTTTCATTTGCCTTTACACACTTGGTATGAGTTCTAACCCGGCTTTATTGAATTTGTCGATCCCACAGTTCTCACTTTTCGCCTAGCCTGTGACAATAAACTTTCAAAGACGCCCATGCGGTACTTTGCACATTCATGGTTGAAGACCACTTGATTTACACCAATATGATGTGTATATATGTACATCACACATGGGAAATTCCGTCAGTAAAAACTCTTGAATCCAACTTAGTAAAATAAATCAATTAAGAAGTAAATGACATGAAACCAGGGTCTATTCTTGAGAAAAAATTTTTTATCTCTAAGATTTATCATGGCCAGAGTAGGAGATCGGCCATGGTGATTTCAAAACATCTTTGACCCAAATATTTCACGATTAATGAATGATCCTTGAATATCTCTGGTGAAGAGTTTTTCCTATTTTATAACATTTTATTTAATATTTGTCTCTAAACGTTTCTGTGTGTGTAAAACGTCTTTAAAGAAAATGAGCTGAACAATGTGACTATGGAAATAAAATGGAATACATAGGCCTTAGAAACTTAGATGAACAAGCGTTGTTTTCATGCAGCCGTTGGATCCCTTGTTCTGCTGCGTCGTAATGTAAGTCCGTTTGTGAAGTACAGAAGAAGGCACCTCACAAAGGGTGATGGTTTTCTCCAGGCACTGTCAGGTTTCCTGGGTAGGGTTATAACAAAGAATTTAAAAACGGTATTTGTTGCTGCCTCGCTTGGTGCCCAGAACTGAGAGGTTAGAGCAAAGAAAGAGGACTGGTCCGCCCAGTGTTAGTATAATGTGACTGGGTGCATGGGTTGTCATGCCTGGTGTCTTCGGCATGATACTTTGGCGGCGTGGACTCTTCTGACACCAGAACACACATGCAGTACATCAATACACACCTAATACAACGGAAAAATCAAAACAATCGAACATTTACAATGCATACTCCAATAAAATAAAACACTGAAGCATTCTTCAATAAATGCTCTAGTCAAAAGGGGACAGGACTTGTCTATAACACAAATAATCGCGGGTGCTTCCGTTTTTATTGAAGCAGAATTGATACTAGTTAATATCAGAATCCATTCTCGTAGTATCAGGTCTCGGAGATTCCGATTACTTGCTGTGGTCTTTTCATTGCTAGGGGCGATAATCTACCTTACCTGTGGACATAGATGGCTGACTTAAAAAGTGACCGCGCTCAGGCGTGAAGGCCATATCAGACCTATTAATCTGGCATCTGAATCATAGCGTCCGGTGTGAAGATTAAACCTAATGGCCTGGGTCAGCACATTACTGCTCAGCTCTGGTTGGTTGACAATGAGCGCTCGGTCATGGTACGACTGTCAGTCTTTGTTACTTTTCATACGGTTTGTTTAAGAACAATGTATATATTTGCCAGGTAACGTTATGTTCAGGTGAAAAATTAAGTTTGGGCAACGTATAACTGATAAAATTTTGCGCAATTTCCTGGTGCAAATATTACATTCAATTCAAACTACAAATGTAGTCGTATGTTACATGGTAATGGTGACAGGGTGACACAGTATACGATAAATGTTGCAAATCACACCACATCCTGCTTGGATTTGATTTTTATGCCCAAAAAACTCATTATGAGAAAAGCAGTCTAGTGGAAAGAAATAAGCAACGTAACAAGTTTTTCCAGTTTAAATACATATTGTCATAGGTATGAGAATTTTCACCAGTATAACACGATCTGTGTATTAATGTTTCTCTCTAGGGAGTGCATTGTTTCCGCATTTCAATGGGATGTGAAAGCTACTCTGATAACTTTTATGCTGTTTGGTTTGACATTTGAAATCATTTGTTTTATCAAGCGAAATTCACCATCGACTCAGCGAAGCATGATCTCATTTCTTTTCACTTCTCTCAACAATGACATCAAGGTGCGTGTGACCTATCTATAAAAAAACCCAACAAAACTTGAATCTTCCCCAAGAATTTGCTGAAAATGGTCCGGAAATATTTCTCGTTCTTAGATGTTAGAATTTAATATCGCTGATACATTCATTTCATTAATCGGTGTTGTTTATCACAATATCAAAGAATGTTTCGTGTGTCCGGTTGCGGACAGTTGGGGATACCGTGGGTAAACCACCAACCTTTGGCAAGTTACTGACGAAGCTTCCTCATGTGAGGTACAGATATACATGGTATATTTTATTGGCTGAATTTCAATGAACGTAGCAAACGGCCAATGTAGGTAACGCCGACGACCGCTCATTGTCACCAAAGATAGCAGCAAAATCAACAAATTCCATGTTCAAGGACGGCAATATCATGGGTATAAATATATACATTTAGATAAATAGACATTTCTGATGGTTGATGAATAATTTCATCTATTGCTCCGAGTATACAATTATATAACCACATCAAAGGTGACATAAATAGATGTTCAGAGGCAACACCTTAAGGCTACACATTATAGGGTCAGTACACAAGGGAGAATCTCTGATGTAATGTCTTGGATTCCGTCCAACAAATCACAGAACTTGATATGGATTTATTTTGGTTACTTGAACAGTATTATTTCCTAGTTCTGTCCGTTGGTAAACTGGACCTCTGCTCAGGACGTCATTCGTTCTATCCTCTAAAGAAAAATGCTTTTGCTTTCAGCCGAAGACATTTCATAATAGTAATGTTTTTTTTTTTAAAAATCAGGATTTATTTTGAAAGTTTGTCCCTTACTTAATAGGATTTGTGGTATTGTATATTTCCTCACGTGTATGTTGTGAACAGAAATCTTAATAACAAATTTGTGCGAATCGTTTTGGGAGGCAGTTTCACTCTTTATAGTTTTAGACTTTTCCTAAGTGAAAATATCATATCCCTTGTGGACCGTAAAACAAACAACTTCCAGTGAGGCTTTTTCAAAGAACTGAGCCATAGCAATCAGAACTTTGATAAAAAATAGTTCTTGAGTCTTACTCTGGAAACGAACGGTATTAAACAAATCCGATTGGCTGCTTACAAATTACACCACGGACAGACAGATAGCAGAGTTACTTCCTACGCCATCTCTTGGGCATACGCTCATTCTTTCCCAGAAAATGACACGATAAGCTCCTAAACAATCGCATCAGGTGTGATTGAGTGAGCTGGGGTACAACAAAGTTGAGGGACAGTCGTTGAAAAACGTCATTTAAGCTCTTCATGTCACACATTCGTACACCAACATTCAACTCCTAAACGCAAAGAAAACACCAAACTGAAGTAAATGTCAGATGAAAGACCATTAAACACTGTCCAGGAAATAGTTCGATTTAAGTTTTTGAAATATTTCGAACGGAGAAAAATGCTGCTGGTCTGTTTGCACCCAGCAGATATGAATTACGTCACACCCATATGTTTGGCTTGGAAATTTCGTTTCAACATCCATTCATAGCTCCATATAAGCTTTATGTATATGCTCGATGCTATATGGCCATATAAGGCCACCATGTAATCCAATGCTATACAAATGCATTTTACTCGGCTAAAATGATTTCTGAGAAGAAAAAGTGTTTTATATGGTGGCTGATAGCACCCATTTTTGACCGCGACCTTAACGACCCCACGGAGGTCGTGGAAGACGCGAAGGTCGTGGATCTGTGTCCTTTGCGTGTTGCACGTGTATGCTGGGGGCACGAAGGTTGCCGAAGGAGCCGTTCAGCCTGTTCCGCGAGGGCGCGAAGGTCGCGGAATACTTAGTTTTAATTAAACGGCCTCCGGCGAAATTTAATTAAATGCATCTATCAGTCACCATAGTTTTCTTTACCTGTAAAGGTATATTTTTGATGTCAGTGTACTGCCCTTCTTAATTTTGTTGTCAAAAAGATTGCCTCACTTGCCCTGCTGTCGACTTCCCAGTGTTCAGAAAATGTCTTACCAAAACACTGTGCCCAGGCTGAAATTCTATAAAATGACGGGCTAAAACACACATACATAGACGGAGTAAATTTAAAACATGCGAAATTTTATGGGAATGGGCCCAGAAGCTGTTTGGTGCATTTGCATTACAAGAGTGATAATTACTAGTTATTAAAAATAATCTGTGATGTTCGAGCGAGACTAATGTAATTAAATAAACGTCTTATTCCGGGTTAAACATTTATAAGCACGATTTCATCGTGTTATTGTTTACAAGGCGCGCGCGTTGAGCAAAATGAAAAATCTTCAACAGAAATTTTTATATTCAGACTCATTTTATGGTGGATTTCCCCCCTAATTCTTCTCACGTGCTTGTTTAGTGAGTGGAAGCTAACAGGGACGCGTTGTAAAGTATAAAGTGCTACAGTGGCAGTCTCTCTCATCCTTCTGTCATCCCCGTTGACAAGCAGTTAATGATGCTTGCGAAGCGGTTTGCACGCAGTCTTACGTTCCTTGAAGACCACGTTCTTTCCACAAACGTGAAAAAAGTAGTAAGTAACTTGTCAGTTGGTGGTTTCCACTGGACACTTCGGTTTCCTCCATTGACAAAGCTGACCTCCACTGTAAGTGTGAAAATTGAGTGAAAGAGTATGGTTAAATAAATACATTCAAATAAATAAAATCTTTCCATAATCAACGTATTCAAAGACATTGTGCTTATATATTCATTCCATTATTTCAAAGCACATATACTCTACGTTTCATCCGCAATGTTGATATGAGGTGATTCATTTATTATTTATCGTCCACCGATTCTCTGATTTGTCATTTTCGTGACCATGGCTATATGACAAAGCATCGACTTCTATTCCAACCCGTTTTTAAACAGTTATGTCTAGCCGACAGGCCGGTGAGCACAATTAGTTATGCCAGTCACAGCCGCCATGTCTCTAACTTCTAATGCGGGGAGTTTTATGGACCTTCCGCTGATCCTAATTAGTCCTTGACATTGCAGAGCATGTGAAGGCGATACTATCCTCCCACTTATTCTCTCCCCTAAAGGCGCACTGCTGGATAACGAACCGTCTGGAAACTGACTTGTCCTCAATACGTGAACTTATGTATGATAACTGAATGGGTATGGTCGTGCAGACAGCCCCAGTTCACCCAGTGTCATGCTAAGGTCTCGTATGGTAGGAGTTAGTAAGACGTGTAGACATCAAAGCTGGAGCTACCAATGTCAGCTATGTAGGGACACGAGTGGCCAATCAGCAGGGTAATTGTCTGTCTACCTTTGTGTCTGGCTTTGGAATTTGTATACTCCGACCGTTCTCACTGCTCGTGGTACCTTGGGCTCTTGCAAACCTTATTTAATTTCGCTGGACATCAATGGCTATAAATGGCCTGGTCAACATGGCTTACATGGGGCTTATGTAGTCTTACACAAATTCGTTGGTTTCACTGCCAGACCATCAACTCCATCTCGGTGGGCTATATCAGCAAAGTAAACGCCATATATACAAGTTAACCAGGTGAACGTAAAATGAAACAAATCAAAAGAATACTTTCTCTAAAAGATTTGGATTGTGCCAAATCTGAATGTAATTCAGTTCTGCTGAAAACTTGCAAAGAAGGATTAACAACAATTTTTAACTATCGTGTGCAAATTTGAGAAAGATTCCACCTTCCGTCATAGCTTTAATGAGAAATCAGTACGAAAACTTGGAAGCAATATACCTTTATGTGAATCAAACGCACTTATCTGACCAATCATAATCAGTTATGTGTGCCTTATGTAAAGAATTTATATAATAGTTATTTATATGTTTGATCCTTCTTTTACGTCATAACGCCGCAGTTGCTGTCATCGATAATGGTATGAAAGTAACATTGTCACGAGATGGGGTGGTGAGGGAGGGGGTAGGGAACAAAAAGTTGTTCCTGGTATATGGGATCGCTTCAACAAAGTACACAAAAAGTCATGCTGTCCTGAACATGACACCTCTCACTTTTACAAAACTAGTTTCGTCAAAATTTCTGCCGTTGACGATATTGCGTGTGCCACATGTGACATGGCAATTTGATTTACGTGAAGACTGGAAGAAAAATGTAAAAGCAAATGCGTAAACAAAGTAAAGAAAAAGAGAAAAGAACAACTGATTGATGAAGTTTGGGAAACTGGGCACTGAACCTAGCATTATGTATCTAGATACCATGCTACCACACTGAAGGCGATACTATCGGTACAGATAGCAGTTAAGGGTTTTTAGACATGAATGCATCACGAAAATTCCAAATGTGGATTTTCCTTACGTTTTAAATAAGTTAACAAATTTGAATTACAGAAGTCTTACGGTAAAACTTTCTTGTCGTCAAATTAAAACAATACCATGCATACACACTGCTTGCAATCATGTGAGGCATGTATGGCGATGACATCAATCATATGTGTACAATCACGTATGGCGATGACATCAGTCATATGTGTACAATCAAGTATGGCGATGATATCTATCATATGCATACAATCAAGTATGGCGATGACATCAGTCATATGTGTACAGTCTTGTACAATAATATACAACATAATGCTTTCACAGACAAAACTTCAACATTTACCGCAGAGGCAGCTGGCTTCCTCTCCGGCTGTACGTGGGAAGGTCTGTCAGAACCTGCGGATGGTCGTGGGTTTCTCCCGGTTTCCTCCTACCATAATGCTGGCCGCTGGTCGTATCAGTTAAACAAACAAGGCATAGACGCAATGGAAAATCGCATTTTCTACATGTGCAGAAAAGAAATATAAACTGTATCTTGAACAGCTGATAAATTATTTATTGGTGCTGAAACAACATTTTATCTGTGGCAGCGTGCGGTCATTATCTCCCAATACCATCCAACTTATACACTGCTATTCTCATAGGCGCTACAGTACCCGTCAACTGGCTGACTGTATTTTTCTTTTCTTTTTCATCGACACTAAACAGAAAAGGATTTATTTATTTATTTATTTGATTGGTGTTTTACGCCGTACTCAAGAATATTTCATTTATACGACGGCGGCCAGCATTATGGTGGGTGGAAACCGGACAGAGCCCAGGGGAAACCCACGACCATCCGCAGGTTACTGGGAAACCTTCCCACATACGGCCGAAGAGGAAGCCAGCATGAGCTGGACTTGAACTCACAGCGACCGCATTGGTGAGAGACTCTTGGGTCATTACGCTGCGCTAGCGCTAACCAACTGAGCCAGGGAGGCCCCTAAACAGAAAAGGAGAAAAGTTTTATATGGGTATGGTAAGAGAAGAGAACGGAGGTTCAGAGACACGTGTTCTCAGCGGAAACCCCATTACCAGCCAGCGAAAGACTTGTTTTCCGGTAACCCCATTCCATCGCTTCGTGATGGTTACGACAATGCCATTCTCCCATTTTTTGATGTCATTCAAATCAAGAGAATGTCTTGTATTGTGGAGCTATCCCTAAACAAAAGAATAAGTCCCTGAGAAAAAGTGTCAAATGGTCCCATTTCACTGGTGAGACCAGATGCAAATTATTTGACTCTTGCTGCTGTTTTGGAGATCTGAGCAGGTCATGTCGTTTTGTTTCCTTACGTTAGTGTTCGCAGAGGACATAGACGAACCCGAGGTGTTTTCCCATCCTGCGACTAGTGACTGGTGGGGATTTTCCAGTGGCGTCAAACATGACGTCACTAATTTGTGTGTTTAGCTTCTGCTTTTCATGATGAACATTTAAAAAATGGGTAAAATCAGCATTTTGGTGGGAGGAAACCGGTCAGAGCCCGCCGGAAACCCACGACCATACTCAGTTTGCCGGCAGGCCTTTCCACGTACGAACGGAGAGGAAGCCAGCGTGAGCTGGACTAGATCTCACAGCGATCGCATTGGTGACAGGCTCCTGGGTTATTGCGCCGCGTTGGCACGCAAACCACCTCTCTTAAACATCACGTGTATGTGAGAACGCCTGAAGGATATTCTCTTAAGCTCACGGTTTACATGAAGACTACTTTATAGCTGAGTTCATCTTATTTACCTACGATACTGCTTGGAAACAGTAAATGTGACTAGCAACGAACTAATGAATTCTAGGTTCCAAAATGGTTGTAAAAACAGAGTCTATAATGATGCCTGTCACTGCCTAAACTCAGGCTATAAACGGAGAACCATCGAATAGTGGGATCTTTTTTTTTATCTCGGTCCAGACAGTCTTCATTTGGCAATCGCAACAGCGTGATTGTCTGTCATAAATTCACGTGCTCTCGGAAAAGTGTGTCAGGGTCAGTCCCATTTGTTCCACAGGTCTGAAAATGGGCCAGTGCGGAGGCCCGGGTATGATTACAGCAATTCCGGGTAGGGCTAATTAAACACACTGTTTCTGGATTCTTTATTGGTGACCTTTTCGGTGAAAAAAATTCAGAAAGGGAATGATATTGTGTGATATTTATTACTAGTTATTAGTCTGTTAAAACCGGTCTCAACTCGACAGAAAACCTCTCATATAGGACTTTATCCAAAGGTTAAACCGATACATATCCTACGAGCGTTTTTCAGATTTATATTGAAAAGAATCAATAAAACAAGAATTGCCTTGTTTTTACCAAGGAATCAAAGATGTCTGGCCAGTTAATCATTGTCTGTATCTGTAGCCTAACCTTGTTCGACGAAATTGTATTCATGTATTCTTTATGTTAAACACAAAAGTTAAGACTTTATACCTAGCCAACCTAAGTTAATCTAATTTATACATTTAAGGAAATGTTTTGTCTACATTTCAAAAGCAAAACAGCTTTGAGAAAAACAGCCCTGCGCCAGTGTAAACGGACGAAAGCTTTTCTCTTCCATGTACATGTGTCCAGATTTATTTATTAATTATTTCCAACATATTTCGTTGGGAACTGGTGTTTCGTTTTGTTTTGAAAATGGGTCTAGTTATCGACTGGGAGCGCCTCTCAATCATGGTTAACGAGACGGGTACGAATGTCGGTCTTGGGACGATGCTTTTGAAGCTATCCACAGGTATTAACTGAAGACATCTGATACCTAAATCGTGGATTGTGTATCTGTCACGTGCTCACGGCCATTTATGATCTGCCTGGTACCTACGATCCTATGATCTGGTACAAGTTAGGTGGTACAATGTTTAAGTATTTTTGTTTTTGAGGCGTGCAATACCTAAATTTAATGTCGCACAAAATTACCCAAATTAAGAACTTTCGCTTCCAAAAAACAGACAATACTCTTCCAAGGAAACTTTTACAACTTCTCCACGTTCGTGAATTTCATCACACACATGTTAGGCGTATAACGACTTTCTGTTTCTCATTTTTGTAAGTTTGTAACTTCTTTGGGTACCTAAAGTTACAAAAAAAAAAGATTTTAAAATTTAGATTATATGATGCGTAGCATGCATTGTGAATTTACATTCCTAATTACTGCAAATAATTTCTAAATTATCTCAAGCAATTTGTGCACATTCATTTATCTTATGCCTTGCAATATTTGCATTCAAATTTTAGTTGTGTGCAGTTTGTGATCAGGCAACGTAAAATTGCATTAAAATTTAGACCCAAAGTGCTGAGTGATTTTACGAAAAGCAGGCCGTGTTATTCGGGTTCGGATCATATTTCATTCGCCCAAACATTATGCAATGCAGCTTGAGAATAAGCCACAAAAGCAGCATACCTGAACATTGGATTATGTTCAGGACAGAAAACATGACAGTCAGATCTGTGGTACTCTACAGAAGCAAATCTGAACAGAGACATCGCTGACATTTGCTGCCACTTGTACTGAAGATTAATAATTTAGAACGATTGAACCTAGTTTTTGTTATGTCTTCTGCGCCTTTGTGCCGGTACAGGCTTGTCGTCACAAGTTAACCATAAGTTAACCATTCTCGAATAAGTAACTAATGAAATAAATATATAAATCAGTTCTTAACACATGTAATAAAACATAACCTGTACGGATAACCCTGATTACATACATACGAAGACATCTCTACTCCAGGGAATGACTTTTCGAAGAACACAATGTAACATCGTCTGGGTAACAATTTTGGGTTTATTGGTTTATTCTAACATCTTCTTCTCAACGATTTTAGAATGCAACATCGAAACGTTGCAAACTAATAAATCAGAAGTTGTTGCCCAAATCCTATCACATAGCTCAACAGTACAACTGCCAACAATAATATACAAAACAATACAAATAATTACATGGTTAAATAATTCGATGGTTTATTCCCAAACTGCCTGTGAAGGTCAAAACTTCTCAGGGCGGACGGCTTGACAGTCCGTGATGCCGAGGCTGTCATGTATGTTTTACTCTACTTTCAGGGTAAAAATTTAGCAAGTGAATTCATGACTGCGAGCTCCACAACTCCATCGCTCATATTTCTAGACTAACGTAAAATAAAATTCTGGTTTGATCGTAAACATGTTTACAACACCGATACATATTTCCAGAATGTACACTCTGGAAGCCTCGAGATCGCTCGACTGAATTACAGTGCAGGCTATAACATACACAATGAGGAAAATGTAGGTCAGACACTGACAAATAAAAAAAAAAAACAAGAAAAGATAACTTTACATAATTGTGGTGATTTTACAATCACTCAATATAACACACAAATACAATAATGACAACATGATGTTACAAGGGATATATGTACATATACAAATCTCAATCGGGCACTGGATCAATCTTAGTCGTAAACATGGCATTTCCTACCCTAACAATACAATCCTCAGTACGTGAGTGAGTGAGTGCTTGGGGTTTAACGTCGTACTCAACAATTTTTCAGTCATATGACGACGAAGGAATCATTAGGGTGCATGTACGTGTAATGTGCCTCCTTGTTGCAGGACGGATTTCCACCGCTCTTTTATTTAGTGCTGCTTCACTGAGACGACTTACCGAAGGCAAGTAAGCCGCCCCGCCCGAGCCATTATACTGATACGGGTCAACCAGTCGTTGCACTATCCCCTTCATGCTGAACGCCAAGCGAGGAAGTTACAACTTCCTCTTTTAAAGTCTTAGGTGTGACTCGATCAAGGATTGATCCCGGATCTACCGGTCCCGAAGCGGACGCTCTACCAACTGTGCTATCCGGGCCGGTTCCTCAGTACGTGGAATAGGATAAGAATCCGTCTTGGTTACGACACTGACCTTTCTGTAATCCACACATAGGCAGATAACTACAATTGGTGAACACCAGTCATTCTGGCTACGATCTATAATCTCGTTGTATAACATATGCTGTATTTCCCAGTTAACAAGCTCTAAGTTTGCAGGGTTAACTCTGTAGGGATGCTGTTTGGTACAGCCTCTCCTACATCTACATCGTGTAATGCAGCATTCATGCAGCCTGGTACATCCGAACATATCTGAGGATAAGTTTCGAGCAACGTACAAATAGCTTGTCTGTGACTTTCAGAAAGATGACTTAACCTTTCATCTAAATTGCTTAATACACCTGAGTTATCCAACTTAGGATTTAACAAATCAACTTGAATGCTACCTGGCTCTTTGGGCTCAGTACATGTTGTAGGCAACTCACGACTCTCCTCTAACTTGATTTACTACTGTGCTAACCACAAATACTGACTGACTTGCGTCACAGGACGCACTCAGCACATTAATGTGACATACTTTTTCAGTTTTCCTATGATCAGGTGTGCTAATAATGTAGTTAACATCGTTAACTTTCTTCACCACATCATATGGTCCACTAAGCTTGGCTTTAAGCAGTTCCAGAGGTAGGGGCAACAAAACTAGAACATGATCCCCGGGAGAAAAACTTCTTGGCTTAGCCTTCCTTTCATAGCACAATTTCATTTTCTGCTGAGAGGTCTCCCAGGCTTTATATAACCTTACCCGAAACAGGGAAACATACTCTAATAAGTTTTCCCCTGTTTCCTGAGTCAGGATTTGCTCCTTATTCAAAGCTAATGGACGTCTAACCTCATGACCATACACCAACTCAAATGGACAAAACCCAATGGACTCACGAGGAGTATCCCTTACAATACAAGTATTGGAGTATCCAATACAAATGGACTCGCTTTGTCCCAATCTTCAGGATATTCCATACAATATGCTCGTAGAGCACACTTCATGGTTTGGTGGTACCTTTCCAAAGCCACTTGGGATTGAGGGTGATAAGCTGTGGATTTAAGCTGCTCAATACCCAGCTGATACATAACTTCCTAAAAGAAGCCAGACATAAAATTTGAGCCCTGGTCACTATCTATTTCCTCAGGTAAACCATACCTGGTGAAACTGTAACACACTATTAACTATCTGAGGAATAGTTATGTGTTTTGGTGAGATAGCGTCCGGAAATCTAGTAGCTGTATCCATAATAGTCAAAAGATGCTTGTATCCTGACTTAGTTCTAGGTAATGGACCAAAGCAATCAATGAGTACCTTACTAAAAGGTTCATCAAAAGCAGGAACTGGAATTAAGGGTGCGGGCCTTAGACTATGCTGTAGTTTTCCTACCAGCTGACAGGTGTGACATGCCCTACAGAAATTAACCACATCCTTGTGAATCTTAGGCCAGTAGTCTTTCTAATGTCTAAATGTCCACCTCATCTCATACTTCCTGTTTATAACTTGGAGGTAATTAAAAATTGCCCAGTCATCGTTAGCTGATACATTAGGGGATCTATACCTCCTTCCCAACAGTTGATCCCCCATGTAATAACCCACAGGTACATCAGCTATTTCCGCCAAAGCAGGCTTACTTAATTCCCTAAACTCGGGACCTGACTGATGTTGCTCAACCACATCAGATCGAGAGAACACTGATCTGTCTAACTCCTGACCACCCTCTACGCTATCAATATCATGAAAGAAAGTTTCAGCCAAATTAATATTACCCGCTGAATTCCCAGGGGTAATAGAAGAATTGTCTCCGTTCTCCTTAGCTCCTTTCTGTGACCTGGTAACCACACAAGAGGGAGATATACCTGGAAACTCCTCCTGTAGGTCTTTCGTATTTCCGTCACAAACCAGAACACTACTGCTAAATCATTACGCAGCAAATACGAAATACTTTCAAGAGGCAAAGTATTAACAACCCCTACAGTTACTAAACCAGTAACCAAATCAGAAGTAAGGGTAACCTCAAGTAATGGAACAAACATAACTTTTCCATCAATATCCTGGATCAAAACATGATTTTTGGTCTTGCAGGAATATGCAGGAATTATATCTGTCCACATTAAAGACTGCCTAGCCCCAATAGCCTTAAGTATACGAACAGGGGAGGTAACTCCCTTACCAGTAACCACACCATCAGACATGAATCTCCAGGATGTCTCTGGAGCCTTAATTTGTGGTTTAAGGATAGGACCTACTACCTATCTCTTCTGGTGGCCTCAATGGTTTACAACTAGAGTTAACAAAAGCTACTGATTTTCGCTCCTCTTTCCTTATCAGTACTGGGCACGTGGATAACAGGTGTCCTGAGCCTTTACAGTAATGTCAAGACGGTGGACATATCTAGAGGTTTAGACTGGAAGGTCTTCCTGTCAGAAGAAAAACCAACATTTCACTTATGTTTCTCACCGGTCTTCTTATCAGTACGACAATTTGAAGTCTTCTTATGGAATTCCACTTCTTTTGAAATTTAGGCTGAAATTTTTGTCCATTAGTCTTATGAATTAACTCATATTCATCAGCCAAACTGGCAGTGGTCTTAACGTCCTTGACCTTCTGTTCACCTACATACACTTTGACCTCACTAGGAACACTCGTCTTAAATTCCTCAAGGACCGGCCCGGATAGCACAGTTGGTAGAGCGTCCGCTTCGGGACCGGTAGATCCAGGATCAATCCTTGGTCGAGTCACACCTAAGACTTTAAAAGAGGAAGTTGTAACTTCCTCGCTTGGCGTTCAGCATGAAGGGGATAGTGCATCGACTGGTTGACCCATATCAGTATAATGGCTCGGGCGGGGCGCCTTACTTGCATTCGGTAAGTCGTCTCAGTGATGCAGCACTAAATAAAAGAGCGGTGGAAATCCGTCCTGCAACAAGGAGGCACATTACACGTGCATGCACCCTAATGATTCCTTCGTCGTCATATGACTGAAAAATTGTTGAGTACGACGTTAAACCCCAAGCACTCACTCACTCACTAAATTCCTCAAAGAGAATGACCTCCCATAAATTCACAAAAGAATGATCTAACTTCATAGCCCTGTACCAGCTATCAAACAGTGTTTCTTTACCTTTGGCCAACAAAGGCGTCGTTGGAGAACGGAGACATCAATTAGTAAGACAACAGAGACATCAGCACAGTACAACAAATACATCACTGCAGTAAAACCAAGACATCATTGCAGTACAACGGAGACATCATTGCAGTACAACGAAGATATCATGGAGATAAAACGCAAACCTCCGTGTAGTACATATGAGACAACAGCAAGGAGACATCAGTGCAGTACAACAGAGACCCTATTGCAGTACAAAGGAAACATCATTGCAGTACGACGCGGACACCAGCGAAGTAGAAAGGATACATCACTGCAACATAAAGGAGGCATCAAGGCAGAACAACGCATGCATCATTGCAGAAGAAAGGAGACCGGCTACTGACACATTTAGTTCGGTATGGAATCAGTATCTTACACCAAGTTATTTAATCTTTGTCAGAAAACTGGTGTTTTGAAGTAAAACCGCGGGGACAAGTAACATTCTTTCAAACCATTTAAATGTTAAATGGAACCATTGCCTGTGGACAATATGCTTATTTCCTTGCAACCACGGTGGTTACCGTAACTCTTTGAAATCTTGATGTCATGCGGATTCTTTGTTTGGGGAGTGGTTTGTTGTCCATTCAAATCATTGAATGGAGATTTATGATGGCGGTTTATTGGATTCGCCTGTTGGAGCTTTAGAATTTGTCGCCAGTTGTGTTTTAATGGTGGCTAGAATGTAGAATTTACTTACAACTTAGCTATGGTGCGCCAATGGGACTGCTATAAAACAGGCCGTAATGAAGTTGCAGCGTCCATTCGCACCTACCTATTGCTCTTGTTCATGGTTGATGCAATTGTCAAAAAAGGCTTTACATTGCAAGAAACACTGAGCCGGAGTTGCCGGCATTTCGTCAGGGTGACTGGTCTAATGCCTCCCTCGTGGTGTTTCTACCATCTTTCTGACAATATAGAGCTTGAAGTTTTGATCTGCTTCAAGATTGATGGCGTTTTAACAGAACTGTTTCGATTTTGCAATCGTTCAGACTGCTTTTAGCACATCCACTTTGTGCTAAACGATCGTCGGTTTTTGTATGCGTTTTTCATTTGTGGTAGCTTTCTAGTTTTCTCCTTTGCTCCCTCAACAGTTAACGAGTCATTTGATTTCGTGTTAAGTGAAGCACACACAGATTGTTTACCTCTAGTTTTTACACCTTCGTATGCAGTTTTTCGCCATTTCGAGACAAAAGATCTATTTGCATGCATACAAACGAATCAAAATCCTCTTGTGAAAGTCACTCCTTCAACATTGCCAGTGAGATTCATGTTTTACTCTTGTCAGTATCTCTAACAAAACTGCCAATACTACTGTTAGTAAGACTGCAGATTGACTGCTCTGCCAGCTGTAGTACTCCAAATTGACAATGGCAAAAAGATAGTAGAAGCTGGTCAAATACATGATGCCTTTCGAGCGAAAATCGGGTTGGAAGGCAACTAGACGGCTGTTATGAAAATGAGTTTACATTAAAACGGAATATGTCACCTTTTGTAGATATCAGCTTTACTGTTTTTAACTGGTTTGACATGTCCATGATAGATCGCAAAGGAGAACAAAGACTAGTAATACCAGAAATACCACTAAAAAATTTACGGAAACAGTAGAAGACAGAAATGACTGAGTTCTTATAAAAGAGACGGAATGTAAGGATGGTGGATGGGGAATTGTAATATTGGAGCTTTCTTTAGAGAATAGAAGGGGCATTATATTCAGTCTTAAACCGCAAAAATAACATCGTCATCAGATACTTCACTGAAAATTGTACCTAAAATATTTTCTAGAAGTGGAACAAGGCTCAGTGTGGGGACCCCAGCAGGAGGTCTTCAGACTTTTCTGCTCTCACTGTTCTTCTGACCTTAGTGAAATAAGCTGTCGATGGCGTAGGTGGGAATCGTCTCTGCGTGCTATCTAACGTTGGCTGAAAAGCAGAAAAAAAGTCCAGAATCAGTAGTGAATAACTGAATGAACACAATCACAGACATCCAAATATGATGTCTCCATTATAATAAAGGAACTCACAAGTAGAATTACCTTTTAATTCATCAGCCGAGTTATATCAATGCTATAATGACCATTGTTATAACGTCCATAGTAACGAGTGTGAGGTGATGAAAACTGGGAAATAGAATTAAAAAAATGTAACAGTTACTCGAACGAATGTAAACATATTATTTCCCGTGCCACATTAGAGCTGGCGTATGGTATCCTCATTTATCATTAATAAATCCTAATGTATTTTGCACGTGCTAAAATCATATCGCTTTATTTGCTTCCCATTAATACAGAGAGAAAAAACAAACTATTGTTTTCATTAATTCCACACGTTGTAGACGCAAACATATAATCATAGCAGTTATTTATGTGATATGAAATTTTTTTTCTGATTGCTATCTGTTTATTGATCATGTGTATAAAGCGCGAGTAGGTTTCCTTTAACACGACGTTACCTCTGTGATAAGGGGAGTCAGCTGTTTGTATAGAAACACTAACTAGATGTGATTCTTATCAGCTGTATACGTTGCAATTATTGCCCCAAGTATGGTTAATTCCTGTCAGCGCCGGGATCGCCTGGCCCACGCTGACTGTACAGCTGATGTATCGTCCGACCCCATCTTCCGTCAAAACGCATCAGACGCTTTAAGCGGGTCGCTAGCTCATCCGCCCACGCCTGTGTTATGAGCAAGCAAATAGGTATCATTTCACAGACTTTAAGTCGGTGGTCCTGTGTGTCTGTCGGTGGCCAGTGGTCAGTCAAATGTTTGCCATTCTGTTAACATGTTCCAATGAGTTACTATCGGGGTCTTAGTGCAAGAGGACACGAAATCCTATAAAATGTCTCAATTATTAGTGAATTTGCTCTTGTCGTCTAAAATCCTACCAAAAATCTCAGTCTTCGGCTTATTTATGCCAAACTTGCATGCTATGGAAAACATGAGAACAGGAAAATCGTTCAGGCAAACACTCATTAATCCTGCCCTAAACAACAGTCATGAAAGTTACCCACAAACATATACTTTCTTCAAAAAGCTATCATTTCCTCTCTCCATATCGTTGGCCGCCGTCATATTTAGTGAAATATTCTTGAGTACGGCGTAAAACAACAATGAAATAAATAAATAAATCAATCAATCAAAAAAGCTATCACATCCTAGTGTAATTGGTTAGTATACTTTTAGTGCCTCTTCACCAATATTTCAGGTATATTCCTTTTATTCATATGGAAAAACGGCATACTTGTATATAGAAATGAAAGCCATTTTTAACAATGGCCTTACTTAGTGTTATATTTGGCCCCCGACATCCTCAACACGTTTCATCACCGATTTCATGTCTAGAACATACGTTGAAACCATCTTCAAGATCTAGGTAAAGCTAGATTGTGACAGTTTTAAGTGAAACCCTTGAATGTGTTAGAACCATTTACCGCTTTGTCCGTACACGCAGTAGAGAATGGAATCCTGCGAGGTAAATCTAACAGTGTGTCATTTTCAAACCACATCGTCCTATATGACATTAGGCTCAGTCGTCAATTAACCTAAACCGTAAATTAAGTTTTGGCATCATTTCGAAACCATTCGAACAATTCCTGCTTCCAGCTAATTGGTATCAGTGGGTATAAATCCTCAATTAGCCTGAACGCGGTTAAATTTGATGAATCCTGTGCACCACATGCAGTCACGTGCCAGTGGCTTAATGCATAACCATAGGAAAACCACTCTGGTTACTAATCAGAAAGACGCGTTGGTGCGAAACGCCTAATGTTCCTGCTCAAGGCGCCTTTGTACAGAATAGCTGTCACATAATACATACTGACATTCTCTGGTGTCTGTTGAGTATATTATGCACAGGCAACGTAGGCGCAACCTCAGGACAAATTGCGCATAAACCACATGGTTTCAACACAGCATACATACTATAATAATCGTAACAGACTTAAATCTACGCGCCTATCATTATATTCATAGGGACAACAACCAACTTCCCCTGGCAATAAGAGTCTAATATCTGAATCTGTATTTCAAACACTTCTCTGGGTGTATGATAGGCGTATCTCAAAATCTATATCAAAGCAATTCCCGTAGGACAGCTGGGCCCCTGAGGTGGGCTGATTCATCTCCTGCGCTGCATGATTTTTATTTTCCCTTCACCTCGTGCGTCTGTTCACTAAAGCTTAGGTGCTAGTTTTATTAATACACCACTTGAAACAGAAACAAATTTGAAACAAAGATAAATATTTCCGAGTATGTCCCCCAAATAACTGTTTTCACAAATTTCCTAGATCACACAACAAATACTGATGATGAAAGATACTATAATGAGCTTCCGATCACACAACAAATACAGGATATAGTTGTCCTTGAAGTCACATTAACTTCCCTCTCCTGCACTTTCAAGTCTTTTCCATAGGGCGTAAGCAATTCGCACATTTTTTTTAACCTTGCACAATGATATTGTTACCTTAAAACGCATGGAATGTATTTAATTTTTTGTGAATGCAAACTGAAAGGCTACAGTTGTTTATTGATCAAAACTATCACCTCATCTATAAAAGGCAAGATGAGATCTTTAGCCAGCCGGAAATACCAAAGATGCGTAGACCGCCAAGGTACCGACTGACTCAGCAATTATCTCAACTTTTTTTAAAATCATTCGTTACAGAGGATATTTTCGATCCTTGATAAACAAAGGAAAGTTCTCTCTGAGTCGCTTGGAATAGCCGTATGTTCTAGCACACTTTGAATTTCACCTTCGATAATTATTGCGTTTGATTGGTTCATTTATTTGGCAATTTATTTATTTATTTGTATTTTGGGGTTGGTGTTTGAAGCAGTGAATACAATGCAAATCACTTAAATCAAATACATTGTAACTCACAGAACTATGGTGGGAGGAAACCGGACATATCCCGTGGGAAACCCACGTTAAGGTTTATGGTGTTTGAGTACACGAGGCAGTATTCAGGGTTGAAGAATCGTCGTCATGTGGATAAGATACTGTTAGCAACGACGGTAAACCTTAAGCAAACACGCCACACAGTACAATAAAGGAGAGATGTGCTCTGGTGCAGCTGGTCGAAACGAAGGTAAACCTGCTATAGATTATACAACACATAAATGAAAGTAGTGTGCATTAGGCTTTGGGAAATACTGCTTTGAGGCATAGGAAGCATCAACCTTATTCCTACTACAATTGCTCATTATACACTGAAACTAGTCTCTCTTAAATACCATCATCTAATGTTTAAATGATATAACGATTGTGCGTGGATGATTCTTACGCAAGGCAATTCATTATGGATAAAATCTCAAGTAAATGTCTATGGTTATAAATGGCAGCATGCTTAATTAAGCATTAAACCCAATTAGCCTTTAGGTATCCTTGTCTGGTCCGAAGGTTCAAATGGCAAGTCTCGCTATACGGTCGCTAATTACAAGGGTTGTCTCTTCCCCAAATATCCCAAATATTCCAGTTCACTGATTATTTCCCTGACCTGACAATCAACCTCGGATTTTCCCGTCATTTTGCCCTAGTGATCTAGCTTTGCTACAGGATCGGTGTCACTGAATATACTGTAAGATCTGGACGCCGCTCTCGTTAATACAGCGGCATATGCTTCTGCAGGTTCAAACCAGAACTCTATGGGGCAAACCAGCTAAACTGACAAACTCCAACATGTTATCCTCAAGTTAGACATTGGTGCAACCAACATGACCAATCTCAAACCATGAAGGGTACTCCAAGACCCTTGGAAAACAACAGTTCCTAAAAGAATATTTAACAAAATAATTATATAAAAAAAACTGGTAACATGCAAGAGAGACATAGCCATTATTTAATGTTGCAAGGAAAACAGTCCAATATTCCAGACATAACATCAAGATCAGACTTCAAACCAGAAGCAGGCCTTCGTGAATAATTTCCAGATATACAAATATACGTACATTGTCAATGTAGAATTTACGAAACTTCGAATGAAGGTGATTGATCAAACACTCGCTGGGCAGATTCGCGTTCGAATCATTAACTAGAATTTAAGAAACTTTGAATGGGGGTTTGATTATGCACTGACTTGACAGACTCGTTTTCGATAACTTATCGTGTTGACTGAAATCATCACACTTTATACTAACACCTGGCAAGATATATGTATACGCCATTTGCAGCACACTTTGATATATTAATATCTAAATTGGGATACAGTATGAAAACTGGAAGTGTTCCATTTGCCATAAAGGCGACGTAAGAAGAAACCTTGGTCCTCCTCGCACAGAGATATGCCCAAATAAGATGCACCATCAAAAGTATTTGTTGTCCCTTAAATCCAAAGAGGGCGGATTAATTTGTTCCATCACCTCAGCAATGTGAAGATTGTTTAAGGCTATTAGGGCATCAACATACCGTATTAGAACAGGAACCGATCTACCAAAACAGGAGGGCAACTAGTACATACTGCTAAATGGTATCAACGATTTTCACATATATATTATTAATGAGAAATTCCAGAATTTCGGCGAACACTCAAACGGGCAATGAAACAACCTTTAATAGAGTAAATACTACATAAGGTACTTTTGATGTTAGTGTGGCAGTTCAGTTGGACATCACAGCGACAATTAATGCCGAAATTCTGGCAGTTAAATCTTTGTGAGGAATGCTAGTGTAATAATCTGGATACAAGTTACGTGGGCTTGAGTATGGAGGCCGATAGAGGCCTTTCCTGTCTCGTTTAACCTCCCATTTCTACGTTGTAATACAAGGCGAGATGTCGAGGCAGCGAGTTAGCAAGTGCCTTGATTTGTTACCTAGCCGCTGTCTCGCCTTGTATAAGAGCAGCGAGGTAGACAATGCTCCACTCTCAGTCTCTATGCACGAGCGTTAAGTTCTTCCTGAGACGAGTTGAAATGTTAAAGAAATGAAGATTTTTTTGTAACGGTACAAGACTTACGCAAAATGTTTTACCTATTGTACAGCTTCTATAAGACGCATCAGACATCTGTATACCACCAATGTGGTATCATCAAAATGGACGTTCGAGTTCAATACTCGCAAGGCCAATTCCTCAAAAAATGTTTAACACAAACCAACAAAGAATTGTTTCATACAACTTATTGAACCCGCATTAAAATACGCTTTCTCCGAGGACTATATCAATTTAATGAAAAGGTATATTCGTGTGTTTTTCTTGGCCAAAATGTGTGTTTAATGGTTCCCAGCGAAGTAGGTGAGTGTTATTGTAGATGTATTTAACCCCTCTACAAGAATTAATCAGTAATAGTCCATTATTAGATTACATAACTGGGAGCTTTGTCTGTAGGCACGATGACACATTTTCTCTAAAGGCCCTCAGGTACTTTTACACAGTTCAAACATTCAGATTAGGTTTGGAGACCATGCCTGTAGATAAGCAGAGCATTAATATCTACATGCTGCATTGCTAGAACAACCTCCTTTCTGACAAACTCGAGTCAGTCCTCGAATACTGAAGGACCCACTTTCCCCCGTTTTGGACAATTTTTAACAAAGTCATTTTTCAAAGTTTTTAGGTCACAAATCTTAGTTATATTAAAATTCAAGCCAAGACATATTTACATTTGTCATAAATAAAACAGATGATCCACAATCACAGCTGCAGCCACCGGAAGCATAAGTAGGCCATTTCCTTCATATCACAGGAATAACTGAAAACTTTTTAAGCGATCGGCTTGCTACATTCATATAATATGCATGAGTCTACATGGATGTTAAGATAATTGGGCACAACACAACGGACATCTGGGGGGGGGGGGGCACAACACAACGGACATTTGGGGGGGGCACAGCACAATGAACATCTGGGGGGCCTCCGTGGCTCAGTTGGTTAGCGCGCAAGCGAGGCGTAATGACCCAGAAGCCTCTCACCAATGCGATCGCTGTGAGTTCAAGCCTAGCTCGCGCTGGCTTCCTCTCTGGCCGTAAGTGAGGAGGTCAGTCAACGGCATATATTCTTAAAGACGGCGTAAAAAATCAAATAACGGACATCTGGTTCATGGAAATGTGGGGTGGGGTGATAAAAGCAACTTAAGCTTTAGGAAGAGTCGATTGCAATTAGAGGGCTGTACAATAGAAAATAGCGTATTACTCGACACACACGTACAACCTAAGGCGGTGCGTTAAAAACCTGCTTTATTAACATTCCGGATGCCGTTATCGAATAAAATTATTTGGTAAATTCTTTGGGCAATTTCTTTTGTAACTTTCTTGTGTGAAGGTGTGCATGTGTGTTACACGCGGTACTTGCCTTGTGGGTTAACTGAGTTAATCACAATTTTGGATGTAGCACATATTTTTGCCATTGTAGAATCTGCTTTTTATTCGTGTACAACGTTTTACCTTGCAAAAGCAAGCAGACCTCTAGCTTGTAACTACTTGATGGCGAGTGAACCGTGAACTAATTGTGCTACAGCAGCTCATGTATGTCAACACGCATGAAGACAAAGCCGTGAGCGGGTATTGCGATAATGGAAGAGGAAAATGCTCCCTGTAGAATGAAGGGCAAAAAGCAGGATGAAGGAGACTGGGATGTGCCGAGGGCAACCAACGTTGTTAATCAGGTATATCATAAATATTTGGCGTCGAACCAGCAAGGAGAGGACATATTTAGTCTAGCGCCTAAATTTGTCAACGAAACATCATGGAAAATAAAGTATACACCTGCATTCTAACAAGCTAAATATCCGTCCAAGCGCTCAATATACATGGGGATACCCAACACGTACATGACGTTATGTACCAGTATGCACACTTCTACATACGATATATATGGAAATATATTCCGAAGAATCAGAACTAAATAAAGCATATGCATTGTACTACAGTAAAATTAGTGTAAACCGACAAGGTTCGGTACCGTGGTTTATAGAGATGTCACCATTAACCCACTATGGAGAATTAAGTTTCATTTGTATCAAATTTTATTTCTTTAAATACCCGTTTGAGTTGACCCCCCACCCCCACCCCCAAAGAAAAATAAAAATAAAAAACAGGATACTCAGAGCATACATGTAGCAGCACTTGTGCTTCTTGATACTGGCTGCGATATTGAAGAACTGAGCATACAACGAGACTGAGGGACACATACGCAACCTTGCCATAAGCTTAATCATCATAAACGCTCCCTAACAAAAATAGGAAAATATGATTTATTTATTCGACTGATAATTTACCCCGTAGTGAAGAACATCCCTGTCAGATGACGGTGGTTATGGACGCAGGAACCTGAGTAGATCACCTGACCGGTAACAAGAAGACTGCTAAAGGAGTGATCGGCTGGGGCAATAGCGATGGTTTCCAAGGGACAGGCGATTGACTTTGCGATGGTCGATGCGATTGTTTGATGCACTCGTTACAGTGTTTCCACTCTAAAAGTAATTTCTCGTCCTATGTCTTAAAAATGGGATATCTTCCATTAGCACGGCGCGTGCGGTAAACCCTCGCCCGTAAGCCGTAGAAACACTTTAGTAGATGTATTTGTATAATTTTCATTTCTCGGAAGAACTTTCCCAAATAAAATCGTAATATTCGTGGAAACACAGCATACAAGTGAGTCAGCGACGGCCCCAGTGGAAGACTAAGCGGTATTTGACTAAATGGAATCTCGCGAGAGCCACAGAAGTTCGCGAGCATACAGAGATGACAGAAACCGGAAAATTCGACCACTTTACACTGGATTAACATTGGAGGAAATTTGCAGCTTTTGATTACAATTTATTTTGACGCTTATACGAAAAAATAATGCCTCAGGTACAGGCACACATGGACGGAAAACGGGGGATTTATCTTTCGATATTATAAATGAGGATGTTTGGCGCTAATCGGCCTACGAATTCGGACATATATTTGCCCGTGTACATTTGTACATTATAGACACATATAGCTCATAACTCAGTCAGTTATGAACATAAAATGAAGATATAATCTTGTAGCAATTGCGTCAGTCTAAATGTCATCCTATTTTCAGTGGTGTTTCAATGAAACGCCATGCCAAAGTTTCACATTCCACCCATGCAGGTATGGTATACTGACGCATGGCTCTCAAGGACTCGCTTACTCGAACGCCACCAGATGAGATATCAATTAAGATGAAATTTTTACAGCTGTAGGGATGACTCAATTCAGGTTTGAACTTGATTATCAGAATTGAGCGTGTGAATGCTTAGGGTTTAACGTCATACTTAACATTTTTACAGTCATATGACGACGAAGGAGTTCTTTGTAGTGGGCCAACTCAGAAAGTATGTTGTTCAGCTCTGTGTCAAAAATATTATCCTTTGATTGCTTTTGACTTCTCTATAAATGTACTAGAGATCTTGAAAGTTATTCGTGTGTAATGTTTCATTCGTGGTTCAAGCTGTACAGGGAAATACAACCAAAACCCAAAGTTGTACCGTACCAAACTACCCTACCAACTCCAATTATCATGTCTACCTTTTGACCATTGACAGATAAATGACATTACATTTACATACCAACGTACAATAATTCCTATATCCTGTTTTTACCGTTCATGTACCAGTTATCTAGATGACGGTTATATGTAAAGTTTGTTTACATATGGAACAACAACAACGTCATCATCACTCGTAGCGGAACGTGTACCGAATTATTCACTTTGACCCAAAATAACGATTCGAAAGATATACAACCAATAGACACTAAAGTCACAACAATTCTGAGCCTGTTATGAAGGTCCAAAACCCATCTCGTTGAACTTTAGCCTCAAAGAAGTAAGCAACATACTCTGTCCATTTCCAAACATCCACTACTCACTCTAGTCTCGGTCCTACCAAGAAGAGGGCCAGGGTAATATCAAAACCTGAACTAGCATTATCTGTCATAAAATGCGAACTATGAGGACCCCATCTCCTCCATCCTTAAAGTGCATGTAATGTACCCGCTTGTTGCAGGACGGATTTCCACCGCTCTTTTATCTAGTGCTCCTTCACTGAGACGACTTACAGAAGCCGCCCCACTCGAACCATAATACTGAAACGGGTCAACCAGTCGTTACACTATCCCCTTCATACTGAACGTCACACAAGTAAGTTACAACTTCCTCCTTTAAAGTCTTAGGTGTGACCCGACTCAGGATTCACCCTGGATCTACCGCCTACCGAAGCGGCTAACAAATGAAGACAATTGTTGAAATTTTTTTTTCAGTGAAAAAACTGAAATATTTATGACTTAATTCACAGAAATAACACAGAAAGAAACACATTATAATTTCATGCATGGTATTTTGACATATAACGTCGTTATTTCGCAATCTTTCAATTGTTCAAACATTCTCCATTTGTGAACTCCAACGCGGTTACGACTCCGTGTTCCCTTTCCACACACTGAAACAAATTTACCTAACATTCGTGCCAATCTATTTATTACTTCGTTTCTGGCTAACTTCCACAGACGCGCCGACTATCTCGGTCGTAACCTTAACAGATGATCGTTAACTACTCTTGCATGATTCCCCTGCCATTTTGAATTAACAGATTCTGCAGGCTGTCAGACAGACATTGCAGGGGCTCTTCCTTCCACTTTCATGATACTGCCCACATCTCATACTCTGACGGATTTCATCGGTTACGTGTGACGATTTGTCAACCATCACATTCTCCTAGCTGCTCTGGTTTCCTTCTTTGCTCTCCTTGCGGTAGTTTTTTGTATTCTTCACTGCTTAGCATTAAAGTGCCATACATTATGTATAAAACACGTTGGTATTCTCGAAAAACATTAAATACTTAAATCTTCTGTACCGCTTGGAATGAATTATGAAGGAGAACATGGAATCTGGTGGACAATAACAATATGTTTGTATTAACTAATGGTTATCTTTTCACATCTTATCTCACTGTTATATTTCTCTCTTGTCATGAAAAAAATATTGAGTCCCCGTACACTGTGATGCACCGGTTTTCTAAAGCGTTGATCCAAACTGCAGTAAATATTGTTGGAAATACAGTGGACAGGATGTTATATATTACCTTAATAACCTGGAGTTTACCGTGCCATCAGGGTGCGCTTTGCTTATTAATGGCTCCAGGCAGGTTGCTGCGCCCTTGATTGTTCTCACTGTGTTGTTGACCAAAGCGCATTGTCAGGTTTACATTGCGTGGTCATGTTACATACGTTATTTCCGGGGCTCACAGTGCAGTAGGGATTATACAGACACGTTAACTCTCGCCAGGGTAAATACGTAGATGTCAAATAAACCTAAATAAAAGACTGGAGGAATCAAGCTAACATGGCATCTGTTTGATATCCAAGCATGGATTAAAAACAAAACAAGTCTTGACGGTAATTCTTAACAAAATGCTCGCCTATACATCGAAAATATAAATGCTGCGGCTTTGTTAAAATGGCGGCAAGGTACAGCCTAAAAGGCTGTGGTGTTTAAACACTCCTCGAAAGCTTTTCGATTCAAAAAGCTTATTAACCTATATGGATAACCGGGGTTGTTATTTTCTGGTGTATCGAAGGCGTCCTATAGCCCCACCCTTTCATACAATGTCAGCCATTGAAGCTTTTCTGGGAATACGACCATAGAATTGCTGGCGCTATAATTCTACTTCAGTAGACATATTAGTATGCTGCCCCTGCCGATACCGCCTCTTCACTTGCTATGTAAAACGTTTTTCTTGTAAATTCTTAGCGAGTCTCGAGTGTATTGCTCTCATTTCCCGGCCTAACAGAGTCCAACACGATGTCCAAGGTTGGTCTAAGCCCGTCGCTCCGCGGCCGCTAGCAGGCAGCGCAACCTTCTCATCCGCTTAATTGAAGCAGAGACGACCGGAAATGCAGGCCGACTATTTCTCATTTCCCTCTGTCCTCACTCCACACCTGCGCAGTAAGGTGCCAAAGGACTGCTGGGAACGCTGTATAATCAGTTCCTGTGCGCTGCGTGGAGAGGTAATATGCGAGGCCGAGCGGAGGGGGAATGTCTTGTATCACGTAAAGGAGACCACAGGGTTCAACTGGTCAAATCATAAAACACAACAGTTGATGTTGGCAACCTGTTTAATCTACACAGACATGTAATCTTACACGGAAATTGCACGTGCCCATAGTTCATTCCTGTGAGATGCTTATTTGTCTACTTAAAGTAAATCCTCGAAGGGATTTCATCTAATCGTCTTTTATGGCACCTATTTTGATAACGCGTGCACTCGGATATAGCCAGCACAAGCTGGTTTAGCTATTATCGACGCTTGTTTGTCTCTCTGTAAATTTTTCAAAAATCCAGAAGCCTAAAAAAAAAACAGCGGCGGTTAATCCTTCTCTGCATGACGGGTGAATTGGCGTCAAAACGCAACGGGCATTTATGCTTGCTTCACGAATAAAGAATAGAAAAAATAGAGAACATAAAAAAGCCTTGAAGGATATTGTCTGAAGGAGAACCCTGGCGACCCACATTCTTTCTTTTCTCTCTTTTTTTTCTGTTTTCGGTTATAGTTCGACCTTCTCACACTCTCATTCGAAGCATTCACAGAAGCTTTAGAATAGCCAGCATTACATTTTGAGTGGGCGAACAATTGTCTGCAGTCTGTGTGGTAAGATTCCTCTTATCGGTACAGCGCTGGGTGCTGGGGCCTTCCCAGTCATGCAACTGTTTCGTACGCTATTAAATGGTGATTTTCGTGGGTAAGTGTGCCAGCGATTGACCTCGTCTGGATTCCACATGCAACATTTGACGCTGATTACATTTTAAATAATGTGGTACGCTCTGCGAGAATGAACTAGAAACTGGCATTAAATTTCGACAAAATTAGTTAATCTGTCTATTTGGACTTTGGACTAAGTATTTAGACGTTTTTGTATTCAGGCCTGTTTTATTTGCATTATTTATTTCATTGTAGTTTTACGTCCCACTCAAAAATGTTTCATTTAAACGACGGCGGCCAACACTGAATTTGTTGACATGACACCAAATTGTTGTTGAATTAGAGAACCATGCATTGGACAAGCACGTCAGGATGACCTTCACAGAGGTGTTTTACGTCAGGTCAAGCTGAGATCCTACAAAATGATTTCCCACGGGATGTGTTTAACCCAATCTTTGATTTTGACTCATTATTATTTGTATATTACAATACGACCCGCCTCATAACGCTTGGGTGCACATCCGTGCTAGGCTGTATAAGCGCAATTCCAGTGTCTGCCCGCTACGTATGACTACGTTACAGTCTAGTTACTATGACCCTTATAAAGGAGATGGCGCACTCAGTGACCGAAACGTTGTAACAAGCTAAACAGGTGGATGTAATCCGTAGACAATGTATTAAGCCTGGATAAAGCTCCCCATAGTCTCGGTGCATCACAGGGAACGAACGTGAGCCCAAAGCAAGTACTTACTCTTAGCCTCTGAGACTACATCTTTGATTAGTTCGTTAGTTAAGCTGTACCTCAATATTATAAGGTGTAACATGGATATAAAGTGGAATTTAATGTTATATTGCATTATTTTATGTTATTGTATGTTACATATGACGATGACTCAGCATTTTTCATAATTCTAGACCGGTGATGTCTGATAAATTGCATTTAACATCACTGCAGTTTTTCTTCCTTACCTAATTCTGCTTAAGCAATGGTGCAAGAGGGCGCGTGACTTTCAAGCATTTGCACGAACAGTTAGAATGAAACCATAACTAAGCCAAATTTACAAGAGGCCGTAATTCACCGGTTACTTGTGGCCATTTATCAGCTATCACATTGTCGTCGCTGCTATGGCTTTACTCTCTACTTAATTAGTCTTTAATTATATTATAAGACAGTCCCATGATTTAGAGGCTTGATGGTAAATAATGCTTATAATGCATAGAACATTGTGCATTTCTGACAACTTTTCAGTGTGACTTGAAAGTGCTAATTAGATGTTTTTATTTCACAGTATACTGTTTTTTACCACACTTGTGGGGTTGCATGGCCTGGTTTAGGTAAGCCTGTTGAGAGTTACCTTTTCTTCGTTCAGAATTCTTTCACTTTGCTTTACACATAATGACCTTAATAAAGACTTGCCAGAAGTACCTTAGATGTACCTGAGTCACCAGGTTGGACATCACTGCCCTAACCGTCCTGCTTATCAATGGTCAACCATAATGGACATTTCGTGTTAATAATCGCCTGACCAGTTTCTAAAAGAACGCTTAACACAAACCACTGAAAGAAACCCATGAAATTATATAATAGGAAGGTTCCATGTAAAAGTGAGCAGTTTTAAGTTATGACGGAAGGACGCAAGGAATGATCTAGGTGAATGTATAAATCTAGTATCATAATCATATGTGATATTAGTTCATAAGTTATACTTGATCAAAATATGTATTTCATTGGCAGTCATAATACGTGTCTGTTTGACCGAGGATTGGGATAGCAGTTGTAGGACAGGGGCTCACTCAGGATAAATCTCTTAGCTGCTGTCTGTTGACTTCTGCTTCCAATATCTGACGGACACAACCGTTACACCCACCGTTGTAGATTTAGTTGATATTTATTAGCAATGATTGAATGTTTTATTTTCCTCATTTTCTTTCCTCATCCTCATTACTATTTAATCTGTACATGTTCACTTAGTCTGGGAGCGTATTTCGTAATACAAAATGCCAAGTCAACATGGCAAATTAATGATTTTTTATGCCATTAAGGATTTAGCAGAATCATAGTTTATTAAACATCACGCAGATATGTGATCCTTTGCTCAACGTCAACCATTACAGAGTTACACAAGATTTTTTTCTATACAGACTGCGCGTAAACAGTTGGCTAATACCTTGCTCTGTTCGCGGTGTTATTTGTTTCGGAAAGTTCATCAAAAATGTCAAATAAAATGGTGGGGGATTCATCAATTTCCTGTCTCTGTGAATTTACACTGGGCTTTAACAGTTAAATATTAAATATTACATTACGAAAGAGAAAACAGCGAACAGCCATGAGAGAGGCTTGGTGGCTCGTTCCGTAGAAACTACTACCGCAACTGAGTTTACTATGAAATGAGTTATGTTTTGCTTGTATTTGAATCCCAGTAAAACCAGAAGCGGGAGCCCATTGCCAGCAGATCTATTTACGCCAAGCTATCGTGACTGTTTAATGTGCTTCCTGAACATGAAAGTGGGTATTCTTGAGTACGGCGTAAAACGCCAATCAAGTAAATAAATAAATAAATAAATAAAAGTGGGAGCGTTTAACTCAAATGCCTGAGATGCCAAAAAGTGCAACCGCCAGTTGTACAGCAAGCAATATTTATTACAGACTGTTGCTTTAATACAACCAACTATGTGTGCTAGTCTGATGTGTGCTAGTCTGTTTTGCCGCACTGTTTGTATTGACTTTTTAAATCCTTGTTCAGTTTTCAACTAGTGTAATTTCTGGTAATGTTTCCATAAACCTAATAGTGCTGGTTTCAACTACTGTTCAGATGTTAACATCTGCGATTTTCATCGACACTTCCATACTCCTCACAGTGCAGGGGCCAATTTCAAAAAAGCCATTTCATACTTAAGTCAGATTTTAAAACCTCTTCACAATGGTTGGTTTTTAGTAGTGAAATTTGAAATTTGGACACATTTGTCTTAAGATACAGTTGATGAGGTGGACAAAATTTTAATATCTGAAGCCGAAAAATGTACTTTAAGATCGCATTTCAAATCTTGACTTAAGTCAGAAATGGCTTTGCGGAATCGGCCCCAGGGTTCATTAACTGCATGTTTTTGATAGCCTTCCATATAGCTTACTGTTGGTTATGACCACCCCCCACCCCCCGTGCCACAGAACGACTGTTATTTTGCAGACACCCACCCATCGTACCTGATTAATGGCGAATGATATTTGTTACTACTAGTATGATGTACATGTCAACAGCTCTTATTTTCATCTTTTTTTATGTTTTTGGTATAAACACTGCTTAATGTCGGCTAATCTCACCCAATGCTCCAGTTATTTTGCCGACACTCATTCACCACAGATATCTGATTTACGCCAGTTGTATGGTGTGAAGCTGTGGAATTTATATCTGTGGCTGTTTCTAAGGTGAGTTATATGTTTTGTTGTTTTGTTTTGTTTTTTTTGCGAGTAAATCAGGACTTCTGTCACAAGGAGTATTCAGATGTTTCCATCAATACATCCGATGAAAAGCCGTCTCGAAATAGTTAAGCCGAGTCAGATTTTTTCTCTGTACAAGTACTTAAAAAGCCACGGCACTGAGCAGGCTCTCCAGGACTTGTAAGCTCTCCGTAAGAGTTCCATATCCAGCTTAAATGTCTGACCGCTATTGGTATAGTTTTTAACATTAGTTTGGTATTAATCAACCCATACACATACAATGTTCGCTCCGCGTATAATGAATGAACAATATGACAATGGTACAATGACCTTATATCACGTTACAACAACTTGTCTATAATGAGTGTAATGTTTTTATACCACATACCACTAAGAATTCACTATAACGATACAACGAGATAGTAACTCTTGAGAAAAGCAACTATGCGTCAACTGCGTACTTGAATCTGCACAACTCAAAAGGCCTCACTGAAGAACTTGATGCTCTAATACACATTTCGTTTAAGGACGTCTCCCCTTTACTACTATTCTTCAGAGAGATTTAACTGATAGAACGTCACCATTACTTTTTGCGGCGTTTAAAATCATTCACCGCCGCATAAAGTTCAAAGGTAACAAAGCTGTCTCCAGTTCCACTACCTGCAATGGTTAAAAGACTGTGAAAGATATACATGTTGCATCTCACGTGGAGTTGTACATGCAGGAAGACCACTATGACATCATCTTCCTTTCACACCGACTTTACGACAAAAGAGATCATTTCCATGTTGACGTTGTAAATTATCTCTACTTAGATAGTAATATATGAAAATGTCCCTGTATGTGAGGAGAACATGTTTCGTCTTGTCGCACTTGTTAGGCGGTGTGTGTTGTGTTTGTTCCAATCAGCGTCACAAGTCATTACTGTTAAAAATTAATGTGTTAAGCATATTCCATCTAACGCCTTTTACCCTAGCCTTTTAAACTTCACAATTCTCTTGTAAGTAAATATGAACGGAGTAAATACATCGTGTTGAATTGTAGTAGCGTGTTGGATATATGAACAGTTGCCATCAGATAAATAGTTTGATGGTAGACAAACTTGCAAACTAGACAGATTATACACGATTTTGATATTTAAGTCAGTCGCCTATGGAACATTATACATCATCATTGAAAACTGCTGTCAGCTTCTCTTCACGTCAATGCGTCCTCACTTCTTACTTTCTGTAGTTTCTTAGTTATTTAGTGGTTTGTTTTGGACAACGTTCGTTTTGGAAATGGGCCTTGTGACTATTGACGCGGAACCTCCATTTTGGTACACGGCTGCTATACGAATGTCGGATTTGATGCCCATATTCTCTATGATGTGAAATAAATGATGTTAGCAATACTGACCCTTACACTGACATAAATGTAACATGCAACTCGACTCACGGCCAGAATAATTTATTATCCAAAGACACCGAAAACTAATCTGTATGAAGGAATACCTATGGCTGAGCTCCAAGGCACGGGTATTTCAGCCATATCTGAATAACCGCTTTAAGCGAGATAACACGTCGTTATTCATAGTCGCTGTATCTGTTTTTTTTTTTATTGGTGTTTTACGCCGTACACAAGAATCTTTGATTTATACGACGCCGGCCAGCATTGTGGTGGGAGGAGTCAGGCAGAGCCCAGGAGGAAAGCCCCGACCATCCCGCGGGTATGGTCATTGTATAACAGCCGGTGTAACGAGATAAAATGCTGTAGCACGAGTTATAGTGGGGACAATGTGAAGTCCTGCACGCCTTTAATCCAGTGGTTCAAAGCTGTGCGTATTATTTTATACTTCCCTGTGGTGCGTCACGTATAAATGTTATAGCCTAAACACCATAGGCTAACGGACAAATATAGGAATGTGACAGGCATCAGGTGTTCGAAAGCTGTTTGTGGAGGAATCAAACTTGGACAAAAGCCATTACTAGGATGAATGCGATTTGAGTTTTAGTGCGAATGGCCAGATGATTGACCGTCATATTATGAGCCGCGGACATATCAGCACCGTATTTACATATGTCAACAGAGCCATTTCGTTCTGTCCGATAGTTTGAGGCTCTATGTGTCCGCCAACGGTTTGTGTGAGCTCTTTGCCGATGACAGTGTCTGTGGTTGGCGTTTCACTGTTGTCTGTAGTTTGACGGCTTAGTTTTCATGCTCACTTACATGGATAGATACAGGGTTAAACTGAAACATAACGTCTGGGTGTTACGTACAGTGGTGAATCGCATTTTACGGGGCGGCGAAACGTTATAAAATTTCGAGGCGCCAGATGATTTATTTATTTATTTGTTTGATTGGTGTTTTACGGCGTACTCAAGAATATTTCAGTTATGCGACGGCGACCAGCATTATGGTGGGTGGAAACCGGGCACAGCCCGGGAGAAACCCACGACCATCCGCAGGTTGCTGACAGACCTTTCCACGTACGGCCGGAGAGGAAGCCAGCATGAGCTGGACTTGAACTCACAACGACCGTGAGAGACTCCTGGGTCATTACGCTGCGCTAACCAACTGAGCCACGGAGGCCCCTATAAGGGGCGAAGTAGTATAACATCCCATCAGGCGATGGTCCAGGAGCCTCCTAGGCCCCGGAAGCTCTCGCCATTTATATCGCTGGTGACGCATTTTAGGCGATATCTGGTGAAAAAATGTGATAATTCCGGGATAGACTCCACGTTTTACTTTATTTGTTAAACATTTTTATTCAAACCGCTCAGCCCATGCCATCTGGTCTATAGAAAAAAAACATTATTTTAAAGGGTGGGTGGGTGGGGGGGGGGGGATTGTTCCCACATTTTAATTTCGGGGGGGGGGGGGGGCAGTCCCTCATCCCCCGGGACCGCCGCCAGTGTTTTAGCGTTCACGGTGAATGAATGAGTGAATGATCATGTCTTTATGTCACTGTGAATGAATGATCATGTCTTTACGCTACTGTGAATGAATGAGCGAATGATCATGTCTTTACGCCACTGTGAATAATGAGTGAATGATCATGTCTTTACGCCACTGTGAATGGATGAGTGAATGATCATGTCTTTACGCCACTGTGAATGAATGATCATGTCTTTACGCCACTGTGAATGAATGAGTGAATGATCATGTCTTTACCCCACTGTGAATGAATGACTGAATGATCATGTCTTTACGCCACTGTGAATGGATGAGTGAATGAACATGTCTTTACGCCACTGTGAATTAATGATCATGTCTTTACGCTACTGTGAATAGATGAGTGAATGATCATGTCTTTACACCACTGTGAATGGATGAGTGAATGATCATGTCTTTACGCCACTGTGAATGGATGAGTGAATGATCATGTCTTTACGCCACTGTGAATGGATGAGTGAATGATCATGTCTTTACGCCACTGTGAATGAATGATCATGTCTTTACGCCACTGTGAATGAATGAGTGAATGATCATGTCTTTACCCCACTGTGAATGAATGAGTGAATGATCATGTCTTTACGCCACTGTGAATGGATGAGTGAATGAACATGTCTTTACGCCACTGTGAATTAATGATCATGTCTTTACGCTACTGTGAATAGATGAGTGAATGATCATGTCTTTACGCCACTGTGAATGGATGAGTGAATGATTACGTCTTTACGCCACTGTGAATGGATGAGTGAATGATCATGTCTTTATGTCACTGTGAATGGATGAGTGAATGATCATGTCTTTACCCCACTGTGAATGGATGAGTGAATGATCATGTCTTAACGCCACTGTGAATGGATGAGTGAATGATCATGTCTTTACGCCACTGTGAATTAATGAGTGAATGATCATGTCTTTACCCCACTGTGAATGAATGAGTGAATGATCATGCCTTTACGCCACTGTGAATGGATGAGTGAATGATCATGTCTTTACGCCACTGTGAATGAATGAGTGAATGATCATGTCTTTACCCCACTGTGAATGAATGAGTGAATGATCATGCCTTTACGCCACTGTGAATGGATGAGTGAATGATCATGTCTTTACGCCACTGTGAATGAGTGATCATGTCTTTACGCTACTGTGAATGAATGAGTGAATGATCATGTCTTTACCCCACTGTGAATGAATGAGTGAATGATCATGTCTTTACGCCACTGTGAATGGATGAGTGAATGATCATGTCTTAACGCCACTACGACAGTACTGCAGCCATATCGTGGTGAGAACATTTAATCCCGGAGTGGATGAAATAACGATAACACTCAAGATCGAATGAAAATAGACGAAAAATAAATATTTGTAAAATATGTAAACTGGAGAATTATATAAATGTATGAGAATTATATTTTATGATATTGGTCAAATGACTTCAGATAATGTTGCTGTGTTGTTAAATACTTCGAATACAGAGTCAACTGTGTAAAACGCTTGCCGAAAATAAGCAAAGTCGACACAGCCAACCAGAGTGTGTTTAATGCTATGTTCAAATTCAAGTCCATGCTTTGTACTGCATTGTTTATTCCCGCCGATGCGATGACGATTTGAGAGCAAGTGGGTGTAATACAAGAGAACAAATGATCAATGTGATATGGATCTGAGTCGTCTTTGCGCGGAAAAGGCTACCCTGATGCCTATTTATCTGTTTGCTTGTTTATTTCACCGGAGTTTTATGTTGTTATTCAATTTTTTTCATCAGTACGACGGCCAGCAATATTGACAAAGAATACAAAAAGCGTTCGTATCGGATCAAGTCATGGACATGAAGTCAAGCAAGAGTCCAGCAAATCGTGGAATGGGTTTTAACAGCCGACTTATCCGGACGATTCCCTTTGGTCTTCAGCGAGAAGCTTTCAAGACCACTCGGTCAGGGAGGGCATCGGACTATAACAATGACCGACAAACTGCCTACCATTTACTGAATTTGTACTTAAACACTTCCAAGATTTAGGACATCAGCTGGAACAACATCTTATTATTAAGCCCAGAAAGAAAACTCTTTTAAATGCAAAAATGCATTTTGCAATGCAAAATAAAAATTTTAAATGCAATCATCGTAAGGGAATATACTAATAAAATGTTAATATCAGACACTGAGCTCTAAGAACTGAGCTGCCAAACTACATGTAGATGAGAACCACTGACTTGTTAAAGCCAATTTACATACAGTGAATAGCTTTTACCATACACAACACCTAACAAGGTGTTTGCTTCTTTCAAGTTTTCTTTTCAGTTTTAAATTTTAACCGGTGTCATTACGCCGAATAACCACAGAAATTTTAATATGTTGATATTCGTTCAACAGTTTTGTTATGACGATGCTAATGAAACGGACATAGTACGATCTATGCCTTTGCATTAAAGAAAAGGCAAATGTGTCTTGTAATGATCTTACGCCGAAAAACCACAGAAGTTTTAATATGTTGATATTCGTTCAACAGTTTTGTTAAGACGATGCTAATGAAACGGATATAGTACGATCTATGCCTTTGCATTAAAGACAAGGTAAATGTGTCTTGTAATGATCTATAACTGACGTACACGCATACTATGCATCAAAATACAACTGGACTGAAAATAGCTACCGCGATAATGTAAAACAATATGTAATATACTGGAAATTATTTCACCGCCGTCATAGCTGTGTTTCACAAAACACAAATGGACAATCGCCGATGACGTACAATAACGGTAAACAAGTGATCTATTTTGACCACCACTTGAGGGCCATATTTGTCACCCACGTTCAGCTACCATACTTTCGCGCGTCCATTCGTCAATGGTCAATTTCACAAACAAGTTATCGGCTTTACTCGTCCACAAACATGTGACGCACAACACCGCAGGTTTTGCTGCCAATCCCTAACAGGAGCCGTAGGCAGAAGAAAGCGTGGTATGAGTCCCACTAATCAGATATGTAGAAGGGCATTACGAATTGATAGTCATTGGACCCAAAACAGCCATTAACAACAATTCTCATGGAGTGTTTGTTTTGTGTACTTGTTTCATTGTTTGTTTTACACCTTAGTCGTATTTAAGAAGGTAGCTATGATGTCAGAGTGATGAAAGTTAGTCTATGTCACTTAATGACGTTGAAGGAAACGCCGCCTGATGAATTCGAGAAGTGTTCCTTGAAATCAAGTTTTACTGCTCAAACGGCGCAACATACATTACAATACATATGTAATAGAATATTTTCTGTCTTCTGTGATCTGTAAGGCGGAAGATTACATTAGCTTCATAACACTTTTCCCCTTTTCTTTGAAGGAAGAGGGTGATCAGGGATTTGTTTTTTTTTGTGTGTTTTTTTTGGCCTGGATGTCCAGTGTAATTACCTGCGAATGCAGTATTATTTAATTCATATAAATAAATACACTGAACAAAGAATCTAATGTCCAGCATCATATTTATACCCATGGTCTAATATCTCAGTTGTTTCCAAAGTGCCCATTCACAGATGCCATGGCCAAACTCAAGTTGTACAACTTTCCAAATCAGTGTGGGTTGACTTGTTTGCCCACCCTCCCAGTAACATCTTATGTAGTGGCGCCGATGCTTATTTTAATCGCATTTAGTGTCCTGTTCTACACACCCTGTAAAACAATCCATCAAAATGTCAAATAATAATATAGCACCGTTGACCTTTGACACAGCAGCTAGAGAGATACTTGTTGACCAGAGAGCTGAATAGCACCTTGTGAGGTTTTAAGTTTGCGTATATACCTTCATAGAAAAAGATGTCTCCCAGAACCCGTACACGATTCTTCTGGGATGCCAAAGATAAGCAACGCTCCCAGGTGGCCAGAAATAATTGGGAGCCTAAAGAGTTTCCTTTATCATCTAATTCAATCGATAGCTGGAGCTTAAACGGTAAGCCAGTTTCACCAGTAGGGCCTCTCTTCTCACAGGTACGTGCGTAAGCGATCGCCAGCAGCCCTCCCGTGGCATTGATACGGCCCAGTCCTTCCGCTTGACTGCAAAGATCTCGCTCGGCAAAAACTGTCGCTTTATTAAAAGGCCTTTTCAACTAGGCATGCATACAGATCTATTGAATTAGGAAGGAATACAGTGGCCGTGGGTTGAAGTTGGTCAGGTTAAAAGCGATTCACTAATACCTGGTAAAGTTCGCCCTGCAGTAACGGTGGGCGTTCCGGCCCGGGACCGTGGATAATCTGGAATCGTGGACAGTTTGGTTTATGGAAGGAAGGCGCCGATAATTCATTCATTTTACCCCCGCATCTCGGTTATATGTAAAGGACAGTGACAGAATGCAGGCACCTAGCTCCTCAAGCCTCGCAGTGACTATGTACCGTATGACCGTTTCGTAACGTAGGTGACTCTTACCTTTTCTACGAACAGAACTTGAAGGAAACAAGAGCAAGGAGAAAACTTGAACTCACATCAACAGCACGAAGGAGATTTGGTGTTACGAATCCGTTGAGAAGGATAAACCTACAAAATTAACAATTTCAAAATGACATCTAGGAACTTTCAAAGGGTGTTGAGCCTCGCGTCCATTTTTCTGTGCCTCTATTTAATTCCACGACCCTCAGAAGGTGAGTTTTTCGTCAGTATCTCTTAAAATTTGAAAAGAATATCCCCACAGATTACATAATTTTCCATCTTTAGAACTGAGTAGTTCTCGGTATTCACATCTTACGCGTTCAGAAATGAAACAAAGTATTCTTTGCTACTGAAAAATGAGAGCTATTTGCGATAAGATTTTCCTCTGCTATACCGAAAACATGTGCGTGTTGATTTTAGGAAACCTCTTCCTTTGATATGATTCTTCTCACTATCTCATAGGATGAGTGTGATAGGGAATATTGAACTGCCGAGGGTTAAGTTTGTGTGTGAACGAGAAGCTGAAGTATCCAGAAAGGTTATTTGAAGACTGGCATTGAATTTAATATTCCTGAAGGGCGTACGAGTGATGGGCATTGTTGTATATTCTAACGGGACTAATGCTTTTAGTCTCTTTGTTGTAAAATGTGCACTGCTCTCACCTGTATCTATTAATAGATTGTCAAATCTGCAAAAATGTATCGAGATAAGTTATTTATTGATGCCCACGCGATAAATGAAATATTCAGCGCGTGCACATGGAGGTGCAATTGTTTTACGATCAGTTATTTCATTTTTAACCACGCGTCTCTTTATCGTGTGTAACTGAGACACATGTAATGGCGCCTCGGCACAAAAGGAACCTTCCACATTAACAAATGGATCTTTGACAGATTTCAGTAAATTAATAAAGAAGGTGTCGTTAGGGCAGATGCGAGCACGTTTCACATCAAAAAGATTGTGTATAATTGTCACAAAAACCTTTCCTGTAATCTGTTTTGATTGACACCGGGACATAATGTGAAAGCAATGGAAAGTCTAGTCTGTAAATAAGTAATAACAATCATACATTACACTGCCCTTGGGACGAGAAAGAACTCTGAAGCACCGCGCCATGACCGATGAAGATATTTCGATTATTGGGCTTATTGCAGAAAGGACTTAAACACAGACAGACTTTTATCTCTCTTCATTTCCTCATCAATACGCAAACCAATTTCTTTTAGAGTTCTCTGTCAGTTCGGTTCCGTTTGACGGCCTTTGACATCGCGTGACAAACCAAAGAAGATATCGTCCCCATTTACCATCGTTACGCCGCTGTGCCTAAGACAAGCTAGTAGAAAGTTAGCTAAATACGCTATCCTCAGAATATCACTATAAATGTGGCACGCTTTTATAAACACGTGAACGTTGGGGGCCATCGCAACGCGAAGACATTTATGATACACGCCATTACGAAGTCAATAATCTGAATCACCACTACCACTTTCCTAGCACTTTCATTGTGAATTTGTGACCTAATTTAGTGACACTGGGCTTACGTCCTGTGGCACAAAGCCTGTTCGAGGTTTTGCTACCTTGAACCTACACGTTTTGTATTGTAAAGGACCTAAAATTTCGCCTGAAAAGGTGAATTTATAGGGGCAAATAAATGTCATAATATATTATTTCTGGCGCTGAAACTTTTTTCAGCAGGGTAAGAAATTATCTCGAAATAAACGTCAAAGCATATCTAGAAGATCAATGGAACTCTCAGAATCAGGAAAAATGCGGAATTTGGTCTCGGTTGAAAATTGAGGTTACTTACAGTAATTCGAATTAACTCATATTTTCTGTTGTTATTTTTTCTTCCGTGAGTTTATAAAACTTTCAACGAACCCAAACACGTCGGCAAAATGATACAAATTTTATCAACTATACATCAACTATCCATCAGTCAAGCTTCAGTTAAAGAAACATTTTCTGCTCGCTTTAAGACTATGTTCCCATCCCAGCGTTCCCAGCGTTTATTTAACCACATCGGGTCACTTCATGTTATAGCTCTTAGCGTCAGCACTCAATTCCTTCTGTATCTTAGTGTATAAGATTCTTAGCGTAAAAGACCAAGACATTTCTAAAGGAATGAGACATGCCATTGAAGTGGTATCAAAGTTCTGACAGGTTGAAATGCCAGGAGTCATCGCGTTGAGACAGTTACACGGGAAACTGACTGCTAAATATCACACTGTGACTGATACAAGCTTCGGTTTAACTTGGAAACGCAGTATTTTAATATTATGTACTGTTCTTTCAGCTCTTCTGGAATGCAATCGATATTAGAGTGACATTTTAAAGAATGGATTTAACAGAGGAAAAATCCAGGGACATTGCTATATCCTTAGACAAAGTGCTTTTCGTCTGCTTGGGTGGTCTCGTAAATTGTTCTCCCTGAAAATATTCGCCTCGGCAAGAATACCTCTTGGAAAGTAATAATATCCAAATCAACTGCATTTTAAAACTCTGGGTTATTATTATTTTAGCTGATGTTTGATGACCCCTACCTCAAATTACTATGTCATTCCATATTTATTGTCCTTTGACAACAATCGTGGGTGTATTAACGACGTCTCTCTCGTTCATTGTATTCATTGCCAGTAAAATTCTATTCTGCGACGTCGACAGCCAAGCATTATTACAAATTATTTAATCTGGATTAATTGGCGGATTAATTAACTCAATATAAAACGGAATCACACCGAATGACAGCCCCCTCATAGACTGCAGAAACATGATCACAAATAGCAGTCAGTAGAGATCTTTAGATCTTAGGACTTTCCTAAGGACTTTACCAGCAACATCTAGCTGTGAAAAACGAATTGTATATCCAAAGCATCGAGAGCCAATCGAGGCCTTTGCTTTGAATCACTTTTGTAATTGCGAGGAAATTGAACAAAACGAAAGCAATGTAAGGGCGGAAGTCACGGTTCTACCACTGCAAAATGATTTCCTCAATAGCGCCAATTAGACTGCAAAAATTGGCAATAGCTGAAACGCCAAACGATACACAGTGGCAAAATTGTTAGTTTCCACTCTGACATTGTCCGCAATTTGCCTCTCAGGAAGTTCTTATTGCGTGAAAAATGATCTGATTCAAACAACCTGGTCGGCTTTATTGGCTGCAACAATGCTCCTGGGTACTTTCATGGTTGGTCCAATATTGGCGGCCGTCTGGTAAACACGAAACCAACCGATCGGCCCTAAAGCTCTGTCGCATGACTTTCAAATTAAAGATCGACGCTGGACGTCACAGTTTGGATGATGCTTTAGAGCTGACACCCTTGGGTATGTGTTAACAAGCCTTAGAGGCGATTTGCTATACACATAAAGGTACATAAACACAAGTAGTCATGTAAAGTGTAAACTTACACGCAGCGGCAAGAAGAGGACGCATACAACCCGGTCGTTATTGCATTTTCAACGCTAAGCTTTCCTAAGGGTGAGGGACAATCACTTACAAACATGTTTATCACCGAACCTTCAGCGTTATTCGATAAAGTGTGTAATAAACACTTATCGATAGGACAGCACCTAGTCACTTCCAGTCATAATCAATCCGTAAACCATGCAATCAGTCAACGACGATTTACATTTCATCAAACTGTCAGTGTTATTCCAGAAAGTGTATTTTGAAAACTTTTAGATAGAAAAGATCCTCGTCACTTTCAGTTTTCGTCATTCCATAAACCAGTCGTTCAGTAACGATTTGCATAACTGACATTTCATATCTATCTTTACCGAGACACGTTTTTCTGCGAGTAACTTCAGAACAGTAGGGGAAACTTCGTCCAATATTTTCTTTGGCGATAAATAAATTGTTTCAATTTAATTATTAAAATAATTTCTTCGATAAAACTATAAATAAATGATTGAATGTACTAAACAGGATTACATTGCATATAGCATTAATTAGGTGTGAACTATATCCTCTTTAAAAACATCACCGTAGACGTACAGAAATCGATATCAACATCGATACTTTGGCGCAGCTTAATTCCAATGGCGAGAATGGATTGTCATGCATATGGAACACGAAATCATTTATTGGTTAGGTTTCTATTGTCCACACAGCATTATAACATTAATTTTATGAGACTGTTTTTTAACAAATGTATTTTGGGGCGAAAACCCCAGAGAAAATGGACGCTTACGTTTAATACGACGAAAAATGACACCATGGAAAGTCTGGAGGGAATGCACAATACTTGATCATAATGGTTGTCCTGATGAAATTTACATGGCGACTCAGTTTTCAGAGAGAAGACCACTCTGGTTAGGGGGCTCTTGGTGTAGCGATCAACACGCTTCGTTAACGCAGGAGAATTCCACTTACGTTAGCTTTGGAATCGAACTTTGGGACATTTATTGAACACGACGACAAAGGATATGGCTATCAAAAGGTTCAAAGACGGCTTGACATGTTAAATTACAGAGTTGCATTTTCGGGATAATAAACGCAAAATATCGCCGCGCAGGCTCGGTCAATCTTATAACAATAGTGAAGACGTAATTCGTTATGAAATTGTCCCATTAAATTGCACCATAACGCTGATCACTAAAACTTGAATAAAAGGAGAGGATGAAAAACGCACAAGCGTTTAGACGAGACGAGGAGTATCAGAAAAGAACGTAATCTGATATTATGCCGCTGTATTCAGTCCGAGGCATCGATCAGAAGCGTTTATGGGACGACAAAGAAAGCAACCGTTTGGGAAACGTAAAGTCCACATAGAGGAATTAGTCTTGTCCGCTGGGCACTGTGAGGAGATGATGCCCTACCTTGAGGGGAGAACCTGATGAAGTTACTCGAATGAAGTTGCCCTGTTTGTCAAGTAGTGGAAACTTTCAGTTACGGTCTTTGCTACGAACGTATTTCATCGGTCACTGCTTATAACAGTATACAAAAAATTCTGATATATGCCAAAGGACGATTAACTGACACGACAGCTGCGAACATAGTAGTGAGCAATTCCCGTCTAAGCAAGTCGGTCCCAAGATGTGTAAAAACTCTCCTTGGTGTACTGTAGTACATGTGAAATACTTCTTTGCTGTAAGGGCACACCTATACAGAAACTCTATTGCACAAAAGAACACGAAGATGTTAATTGGACCGACTTGTTTTAAGCGGTTTATGTTCCTGACAGGTTGACAGCTTTTTCATACTCGACTAAGCAAACTATGATAGCAATGCAACATGAATATTTTTGGATACCAGAGACACTATGGAGCTAGTTAAAACATACTATATATAAGCTACTTATTGATATCATTTCGTCGGCTGTATAAACGGTTTGGGAAAATGGACGTGTCCTTTTCTAATATGTAGACACAAACTGATTAGGTAAACGACTCACGTGCGCTTTACTCCTTTTCCAGCTTTTATGAACAGATCATTAGTTTGGCCATTACGATTTCTTTAATCATCGTCAGTGATATGACTGCTTGTAATTTCGACAAGCAACGTACATATAATTTGCAGTGGTGTTCAATTTGTTGCAGACTTCTTTACAAAATACCGTCTTTAATTTATTTGCATATAAATTGTTCGTCTAATGTTTTCGTTAGCATCCTTTGTAGAGATAAGACAATTTAGTTAAAAACCTTTCCTTTCTTTTGGAAAAGGCTAGTTCCACTTGCATGAATCTGAATATGCCGTTGACTGACATATACATATCGTCAATTTTTTGTTGGATTCGATAACAACAATAGAGCGGGAAAGAAGATACCATTTTCTACGCTTCAGCAAGGCAACATGATTGTTTTCCATAACGATCATTCAGAACATTGATCAAAATGGCTGGGTACTGGTCCGCCAATATGACGTCAATTATCAGTTGCCAATTGACAGAGACCGTTTTCTGCCAAGGTCAGACGAGGTCAAACTGTCTGCTGATTACAAGTGTTTATTTCGTCTTGGAGCTTTCGGCGTCAAGATATTCATAGGAGTTCCTTCCTATACGAGCCGTCACCTTTTTCTCCTGGACGGTGTCGTGCGGACTGCAGTTAAACCCTTGGCTGTCTGGTTGAAGTCTTTGTCACCCAGCAGCGGTGAGCAGCCATCAGGGGCTAGCCAAGTGACTGCCTCGCATAGCACTCAACACATTCATCATTTATGAGATCCAAATGGGATGATTACTGAGAATTAGTGACCAGTGGCGAAGCAATCCATTACTTAAGCCCGTGTGAGCTTTCTTATTTCTCGTACATCTCAAAACTCGTTTTGCTGACATGCATCTCTCCAGGGAAGCAGCCATCAGGGCTTCATTATCAGGCACTAACACCATATTCGGAGGAATCATGAGGTCTCAGCCCTACATCCCATAAGCTGCCACATGGGGAGAGAGTTTTGTTAAAACTTAATATATTGGCTACATTAAAATAATATATGTGGTCTGTTCTAATGTCAGCTCGACCCTTTAGATGACCTATCGTTCGTGAGGAACTGGACATTGCCAAGGTTAAGGGAAAACAATAAACTTCTTATCAAATTACATGGTGTTGTCAAAGTGCATCAAAACAATGGATCACTCTAAAAACGCTGGTGCCTGAAATACGTGCGTTTCAACACATCGCTCTATGAAAAAAACAGATGAATAGAGACAAGTCAATACTAGTATTTTATTTCTTGTATAAAATTGGCTAAACAAGTAACGAAGGGAGTATCTGAGAAAAGAGCTAAAAAGTCAATCAAAATTTTTGTAAAATTAAAATTGAGCCGTATATTAGTAGTTGTAAGTGTTGTTGCAAGAATGCCTTGGATCTGGTTCTATAAAGTTATTTGTCAATAACAAAAATGTTACGTAGCTCATCTGACTAAAGTGTCAAGGCTTTTTTGACTTTTACTTTAAACTAAGGTGATGTAAGGGACGTGTAAATTTTGCTCGCCTGCTTTTTCTGTTTCATTTTCTCTATTTTAGACTGTTACGCAACATTTGAAATCAGTCGTCTTTTTGGCGAAATTTAATGGAATTTTTGACCAAACTGAGTTCTTTTTAAGGACATCCGTACTTAAAACGCCACTCTTCGAGTTAATTCTGTACAACTTTTATCAGCTTAAGGCATTTTTCTCTAAACAGCAAGCGCAAATCTCTTTTGAATGTTTGAAAGAAATTTGTGAACTTCACGTTTGGATAAGGAAGAATTTCAGACCCTGATCTTATTCGATGTAGGCCTTAAAACATGTTATATAATTCCTGCTTGTGAGGTTTGCGGATAACCCTAATTTTCACAAATATTATTTTATCCTGGTTCTCACATGTATCCGCTGAAAACAGGAGTCAATTTCAAAGTTTACATTCAAAGATCTCTCTCTTCCCGGGATACTCCTGACTTAACATAGGAATTTAGCGTCATTAAATGGTGAAGAAAATGCATTAAATGTTTTTATTATAACATATACGCTTTTCAGTGTACAATTTTGGCTTGCCCAGCTGGTATATCAAACCTGAGACGACAGGCCCATCTCACACAATTCGAGTTGATGATCAAAGTGGACCACACACTCTTTTGACAATCTTTACATAACTTACAAGTTAACCAAGTCTTGTCATGAGCGTTGGAATGTATTGTTTCTGTCTTCAGGTGCAAAGCTCGTAGACGACATTCCGACAACAGCACTTTAGGGACATGTGCAGCTCAATTTAGATTGTGGCTTTTGTATATTATCCGATCGACACGAACCTGTTTCGAACTCTCACGCAGGCGTAAGCCTTTTAATTTAGGTGCAGTTTCGCACATCGGCGCAAAGCCTTTTCATGACAAACGGACAAGTGTTTTAACGATTTGGAAGGCATTTCCTTACAGCTGTTGTTTGAGTAATGGTTCCTGAGTTGTGAAAACTCGTTCCAAAGTTGTATCATGATCTTTGGTGGGAATTGTGGAGGAGAGGATTACGGTCTCTAACCACAGACAACTCTACGCTCACGATCGACATCTCTTACGGCCTTTATTACGATTATAAAAAATGCATGCCATCCGCTGCTAGTGCTGAATTCGCATGAACAGCCAGACCTAGATGAGATTGCCACTATGGCTGCTTTGATGGCGATTGCTTTGATCCCGAACTTTGATCCGTCAGCGATTGTTTGCACAGTGGCTCACCGTTGCCTCTATACAGCCTGGGAACGTGCGAAAGTGTTCGTTACGGCTTTCATCAAACATCTCCCTGTCGGCTCTCAGACCCGGGGGTATATATTATTCAAGATTTTCGTACTTTACTGTTCTGTGTTTTCCAAAAAACTCTAGTCTAAAGAAGCCAACTAACTATTGGAATATATAATGACTTTCCGATTTTCTGAATGATCGCGGTGTTGACACGTTGCTTTTAAAGAGTTTCGGCAACGTGACTTAACTTAAGCAGCAGTAATTGATTATCTCCTGCTGAAACTAGTCCAGAACTACGTTAGGCGACCACGGCTAATTTATAACTGTGATAGTGATCTAGGTGAAGACCTAAGGCCAGTGTCACACGTGCCCTATCAGTGCTATACTATAACCTCCAAGATCTCCATGTGATACCGTTGACATCTATCAGTACCTAACCTACGATCTGCTTTCTCTGCGTTACCCTTTCTTCCTCATGTTTTATGTGCCCTGCCAAGAGATCGATATTTATAGATACACCATTGCTTCTCGAAAGCAACCATTCGGTATTTTATCCAAGTTATAGTTTTCACTGGTATCAAGAATATTCAGTGTTTGTAACCATATAACTTCAGTAGACTATAGTTATAGATAATGGTGATTGCACTAATGGAATATAAAAGATTTCTGTATAATAGCTATTAACTGCTTTGAGATTTGATTTTAATTTGCCCTGCTTTCGTCTTCGTCTGTTAGCTTTGGTGGAGAATTGTGGATTTAAGCGAAGGAATGCATGGCGTTGACAATATACGTAAAAAAACCCAAAGTACCAGTTGTTGCTACGATCCTGACGACCATATTCATAAGGTACTCGGAAGCTCCTGACAGGTTGTGAAGAATGTAATTTAGGCCTCAATAAAAGAATTTGCCTCCCCACCGTCACGCCCAGCACGATATCTTCGCCAAACTAGATCGCGTGCTAGTTGTGTCTTTCACTACCATCTTGTCAAAAGCCGCTGTAGACTGTCACTACTACTATCGTGCATGTATGGCAAGCTTAACTTGCATTCCCCTTGCAGTCAGGACAAGCACAAGTTATACGGAAAACCATGGGCTCGTACATGTGTATATAACGTCAGACCCTTATTAATTCTCCATAAGCGACAATATTAAAGTTTAGTGCGGTAACACAGTCCCAATTTGTTACCCAGTCTGTGAAAAGGTAACCATAAAAATCTTGACATAGGTTTACCGTCAAAATTTGAACCTTTCTATGCCAGAAGCTGGTAGCAGCCAAGGGAACGCTACTCGCAGCCTCAACACCACCTGACACATTGTATCCTCTCGCGAACTCATACCTGCTCAAAGTTTAGACAAGTTCCAATTTTTTGACACCAATCATTCAACTGTACATCAAAAATGGCTGACTGGTAGCGAGAAAAGACTGCACACCCTAAGATACACAGCACTGCATTCTCATGTCGAAAAAAAAAATTGCTAATAGGAATTTCCATGTAAAGATGTTAACGCAACTTTATCTTAGTAACAAGATAAATAACATAGAGAGAATGTAACACCACCACCCACTCTTATATATGATATAGTACAATGACAGTATAATGTAACTGGGTGGGGTATCATGTCTGGTGTCTTCGGAATAATCTTTCCGCGACGACAGCACCTTGGCGCCATAGACTCGGAATGCCGCGGGAATACACAGTATATGTACACGCATCTAATGACTCCTCATCGTCATATGACTGGAAAATTGTTAAGTACTTCCTTAATTCATTCATTTAAAGTCATTCAGCTCTTTAGAATAACTAATGACACCGTATTATAGCAGGGGGCGGAGGTTTGGAGAGAGGGGAACACTGTGCTCAGGAGAATATAAGTAATTCGGTGAATAGAGCTCAGGACAGTTATGCGCAGCAATTTACAAGGTTCTACAATGTTCAACTTGCCCTAAACTCGCTCTTCTCGCCAGCACCTCACTTAATAACATCGTCAATTCGTAACATATTAATAGTAACCCGAGTTGACATGTCTTTGCGCGTTTGGCCAAGTCGAGTATTATTTTATTCTTGGTAAGACACGATTTGCGATTGAATCTAGGACAGGGTCAGGCGAGACAGATAGGTCAGGGTCAGGCGAGACAGATAGGTCAGGGTCAGGCGAGACAGATTTGTCATGTTGTCTTTATATGGCTGTTAATAATGTTGTCTTCGTTAGTGTTACAGTCACTAAATAGCCCTAAATATCCCGTCTTTAATTAGTTAAGCTAGCGTTGTCCAACATAACGTTTCAAAACCCTGAATTTTCCTTCTTAACTGTTCATGACTTCGGCACAGTCATGAGCCACTTTGCAAAGACTGACAGACACCATAGTTACTGACAATGATCGGAATTCAAACAACAATGTATTAGAAAATGCTTGTTGTGGCAAATATGGGGTATATAGAATAAATTTATTCCACATTAGACAAAGAAAAAGTGTTAGAACCGTAAATAATTCCATGCACATCGACGTGTCAAAGGTTATCGGGGTGACGTTCATTTTGAGGTATTTTGAGACAGGCATTACAAAAATCAGTGGCGAAACAACAACACAGCCTACATTGATTGTTCGATCCATACTCTTTACATCACATGCGCCTTTCGCTATGTTCACTGTATATCCCGGCCACCGCTAGCAAACTTTGTGCAGAAATCTAGAACAACGCGGAGATCACTGGGGTCACGATGACGATGCAGGATGCGATGTCAGGAAACCCCAAAACTCGGTCTCATTCTTTCTAATTATACTTTATACACTTGAAATATTTTTATATAAAACCATGCATATCGTGATTCTAACCAGCCCCTGAAATTGTTGATCGTTGATCAAATAGTTCCACCAGTGAAACCAGCTGTGAGGCAAAGCTTACAGAAGCCTACGTGACAGAGGTCCAAAGGTCAAGCTTGTTTAGTGGTGGCAGTGGTGTAAAGCGAGAGTAGAGACTGACACTTGTACTGTAAAGACTATATGTTCGACCGCTTTGGCTATCATCTGTATTGCCTGAGAGCACAGTGACTTTCCGCCGCCTATTCATGTCGATAAAAGCACGTCAGCACCGTTGAAAGCACTGGTTATTGCTGCTGTAGTGTTGTGTCAAGGAATGAACTTGATCCAAACCTACATGTATTTGTTTGAAAACTTACAAGGAATTGGCGGAAGTGCGCGGGCCACAATAACATAGGTAGAGGTTGATTATGAATCCTATATCCTATGTATCGACCTTGCTGACCGGAATGACGTAGCCAAGTCCTCATGACATCCAGCCATTCTAAAAAAAAAAAAAAAAAAAATACGAAAAAACATTTATTTGTAAATTTACGGACTGATGAATCGTTCAACTGGAAACTAATCTATTAATCAATCCCTCATCAAAAGAAGCCAGCATACACATGGAAAATGTTGGTTCAGTCTCATTTTGGTGAAAACTATTTTGACCAGTGGAGTATTTACGTGCCGAGTGGCATGTGGTCACACCTTGTCTGACTGGTACGTTGTTCTCTGGCTAAGTAGCTTAAGTGGACAACAAGCAGGCCCGACTTTTTCTCGTTTTCAGCCGCTACCACCCCCCCCCCCCTCCCCCCTTAACAGATTACTTATCGATATTCACCCCGCTGATATTCCGGATTGAGACATCTTCTCTCCCCAGGCCACAATAAGCAGCTAGTTGGTATTAATTAAATCGCATCTGGTGGCCCCACACTACTTCCTATGAGGAAGGATAAATTGTTCAGACCTTGCGAACACTTTTTATCCTGGGTTCGTATCCGACATGCTGAGAACATGGCTATAACACGCCAGATTAGATACTGAAGGCAAAGCCTTTGCTTCGTCCTCGTCACTTGGAAACTTGGCCACAAGCGCAATTTGTGACAAGGCAGAAACTATTGCCGTGGAGCTTTCTTCGTCGTCCCTGGAATCAGGGCGCACTTTAGTCTGGAAGCATGCGGCTTCTTCTTCCTGATAAGTTGTGTGTGCTGGAAGACAGTAACAAAATTTTTTACAATTCGCAGAAAATATTTTTTTTGTATTAAAAATTTTCAAATGTAACACCTGGATACGGAATGGAATCGGATTTTGCGCGACACGATCTTCCGTTGAGCAATACGCCATGGCATCATGGCACCATCGGCTGCTTCTCAGTCTTTTCACCACGAACAAACGCCTCTCCGATTTCCTAGTGAATTTTTTTTCTCCAGGATGTTTTAATTTTCGGAGTAATATGTGCATATGACTCGGCTCTTGTGACCAAGGAGTGAAAAGCTTTGCACTGGAGAGTAAGAAAACGTCCGTTATTGGATGAAGTTCGGTGGCTACCCGCAGGGCTTTATGGGTTTCATATAATTTAGTTTCGCTAAAAGCAAAAACGCGGGCTTATCAAAAGAGCGATGCTGTGTCTCTGCTTAGAAATCACGTGGGGCTATGAGACGATGAGGCGACAGGATCAGTTTTCCACGGATCATCACACCCTAGAGCTCATGTCAGCCTTCATATCGAGCTGACCACAAACAGGTCAGCACAATATTGACCTGTCATTGTTTTATAGTCAGGCTACGCCGTTAAAATACAGTAATGGCATGGAAGAAAGTGTGTTAAGTATGAACATCACTTCGTGGCATTTCATCTCTTCTTTTGTGCATTTAATTCAGGATGATTGATCAAGATTTCTTTGAACTTTTTGTTCTTCCCAGGTGTGTCTTTACCCGCAGATACATCATCAATCAAAGATGCATTCCCAAAGTTAGATTGCATTTTTATGAAGATTTTGTGATTTACTGCCGCGCGCTTCATTGGGAAAATATCAAAATGCTATTTTCCGCCCTAAAATATCTTACTTTGTCTTGAAATCATTTTTGTCCAGTTCTTGACGCCCGTCATTCTTTACATTCCGTACGTCAAACTAACAATTCGTCATTTTATGCCATATCCCTTTAGTATGAATGAAACGACGAAATTTTACAAGCTTAAGATATTCTAAGTACATGTTGAACATAGCTTGTAATTTAATAACATAGCCCATGATGGCTGGGTAGACTTCTAATTACATTTGATAAAGAAACCTTGAGTAAGGAAAAAGGCCTGGTGTATTTCCCTGCCAAGGAGGTATAAATATGGCTGCATTCACTGATAATCCGATAGACAACAATCGAAACTACTTCTTCCCGCATCGTCCCCTCAAAATCTTTGCTCTTTTGAAGCTGGTTCTTGATGAAGACCTTCTAGTATAACCGATATGTGCTCAGAAAGACATCAGTCATGTGTATTGTGCCCGGTTTTATTCCTGGGTACACCAAAACGATAACGATTTTCCTTTAACTTTAGGGTTTTCAATAATCCCCAAACCCCGTTCTACGTCTTCCGGGATATGCCTCCAGCTAAAAGTCGCTCCACGACTCTTCAAACCCTCAGTAAAATCGATTTTAATTTGATGTTCTCTTCGTGTGACATCCACCGAACGGTGCTACCTTCCATTTGACGAGTTGCATCACACCAGGAAGGCGCTGCTTTCAAGTGCTCGACTTACAACTCAGCAATGAGCGCAGACATGGAAGGAAATACATAAAGAATCCTTGGCCTGAGGGCCCTGTCCAGTTTTCTTCAAATTCTTTTCCAGTTATTTGACACGTACATAATAAACGTCTATTAATCTATCAATCATTTCAGGAAATGTAACAAATTTGTGCAGGTACATTAATGTGTAGCTTGGTATATCTGCAAGCCACACATTAATGCTACACATAAACGCTACACATAAACGCTACACATTTGCTTTCTGAGAATAGTACTGCAACGTTGACGCTTGTTTCAACAGTTTTGACAAAAGTTTTATATGGACACGTCGATTCACCATTACCGCTTGAGGTATAGATGCTAAAATAACGAGTAAAAATGAGTTAAATGTGCAAAATGGACGCACAGTACGATTGTAACTTCTACTATTATTATTACTACTGCTACTGTGACTGCTGAATGTACTATTTTTATCGCTACTATTACTACCATAAGTACTATTACTACCATAAGTACTATTACTTATACTGCCATTTGTACTATTACTGCTAATACCATCACTTTTAGTAATAACTGATATCGCTGCTACTATTACTACTTCTTCTACAACTACGAACCTCGAATTTTATGTCAATGTCCTTTGATATTCAGAAGCCATGATCATGAAATTGGCCAGAAAAATAGCATTATTATTATTCCTGATTTCCTTCTATCCCTTTATAGAAATAGAAAACCACAGTGGTTAAACGTAGACGATTATAGCTGCTAAGCTAAGAGATAGGCGTGTATCTGGAAGCTCAGGTGTTTTATCTCTACTCTAAGGTCAAATGACATAGTGGTTCTTAAGAGCATCCTGGAAGCAGATGATGACGGTCTTCCGTCTGAATCTGTCGCCTCTTGTGGTTGAGATAGAGGAGTTCACCGGTACTAATATCTGAGCTTCTCGTCAGGTTTCTAGCTACCTCCGGTCATCAGCTGGTTTATGGGCTAATCAGACTTCAAGCAGATAATGCGAGAATTGCATCCAACTACGAGTAAACAAAATTAATCTCTGTGATAAACAGCGATGTGTAATTTCCGGAAATTTGGAAGTGCTCTTGAAGTTTGTGAAAAAGGCCTGGTGTATTTCCTGGTGCAGAAGCTCATTTGGAAACTTAGACCACACAGAAATGAAATGTTAGTGATTATGAGCTAACCGGCTTCAAAATACATAGTCCATCACAACATGGAAGTATGTCTTTCATTCTTACACTCGTAGATAACAATGGACAACGACTTAATGCATCCCCTGCACTGTCACGCGGTTTCGCCATGCACCTCACATAGTTAGTAGTGCAATACCAAGCACAGCATTGGTAATAACAGCTGGGTATTTAGCTCGGTGACGATGTCAGATTTATTCGCAAATGAAGAGGTGAAGTTTTGTATGTTAATATGTTAACAGCAACAATAAATATGTGCGTGTTATGTTAGTGTCAGTTGTATGAATGTGCGTGTTATGTTAGTGTCAGTTGTATGCATGTGCGTGTTATGTTAGTGTCAGTTGTATGCATGTGCGAGATATGTTGGCATCACCTGAATATATGCATCAACTGAATGTATGTACATAGCCTACCCTGTTGACATCAACAATACGTAGGTATATGTTATGTTATCGGTGTATATGTGCGTGCCAATTTACCACTTATGTGCACGTTATGTTTACATGAGATGTATGTATGCGTTTATGTGAATATTACGTGTATTCATGTAGATGTTATGTTAATGTCAACTGCACGCATGCGCGTGTTATTTCAACATCAGTTACATGTACGTGTGCGTTATATTGACATCAGTTTTATGAAAGTACGTGTTGTATTGACGTCAGCAGCATGTATGTGCGTGTATATTGACATTGCCATTCAAACATCATTTTCAATATTGTATTCAAAACGACTGCTTAATGACATGTGAGCTTTTCCCTGGACTTCAGGGTCTATTTTGATGGAGGTGGTGTGAAATAGCCCGAATACCGTCTGTTAAGGCAGGGTATGACAGGCACGATGACCAAATGGTATTTGTCCTTCAAATCTGTTAGCCAGCCTAGCGTGACACCGTGTCAATACGGTCTTGTACCGCAATTCCCTTAGCCTTCCGGACAATTAGACGTGGAGAGTTTGGCATATCGATCTATTGATGGATTATTTGCCACCGAGAGTATTGCCCTAATTCGACATGTGTTTGTCCTCGCTGACAACATATTCACCAACAACATACAAAGCGATGTTGGTATGATAACTGTTATGGTCATTGTTTTCTGGCAGAAGACAAAGTGCTGGACATTAACGCCGCTTCAGTGAGCCTCGTTTGAACAATACACACAAAGTGCTTACGGACTCTCCGATAGAGGTCGAAGGATCCATGACAAATGATGGATCCGATGGTATAAGCCTTAAAATGACAGTATCGAGTAATGCCATTTTATTCATAGTCTTAGTTTATGGAGTTGTGAGCTACGATTTATTTATTTATTTATTTATTTATTTATTTGATTGGTGTTTTTACGCCGTACTCAAGAATAACTCACTTATACGACGGCGGGCAGCATTATGGTGAATGGAAACCGGGCAGAGCCCGGGGGATATCCAAGACCATCCGCAGGTTGCTGTCAGACCTCCCCACGTACGGCCGGAGAGGAAGCCAGCATGAGCTGGACTTGAACTCACAGCGACCGCATTGGTGAGAGGCTCCTGGGTCATTACGCTGCGCTAGCGCGCTAACAAACTGAGCCGCGGAGGCCCGATAGTTTCAACTTACAATAACAAGTTACAATCGGGTCGACCCTGATGAAAATATTGATAATCGCGCCAAAATTAAGGTAAATACAAATATATGCCTTGGGTATACTTTTAGATAATACTTTTGAACTCGATTTGCAAAGATGGGCAATGTATTTGTCTCATGAAGATGTTAGGAGCATTCTGACATGTGTTGTTGTTGCTTGTTGTTGAATCATTATGATGTAGATCTCTTTTGAAAATGAAGGCAAGAAAAGTTATTGACCAATACATTGTCCATTTACACATGCCACATTTATGTATGAGTCAAATTTAACCTAAGATCCCTAGTGTAACTTCAAAAGTGTACAATCGCCTTACAATTCCTTTGTGCATGCGTACGGTCTACAATCGATTGAAGCTATAATCTGTTTGCACACGCAAGTCCTGAGCGTGTATTATAAAATTATAAAAGGGTGGTTCAGGTCGTCGTTATCAGTTGTAAAAATTTATATCTAAATAATGAAGCTAAGTATTGCAAAAAAAAAAAAAGAAAAAAAAAACACGCTGTGCATGCTGAACTTGGTTTCTACTTATTTTCCCCCACATCCTCTTAATTGCTGCCATCATAAGGCCATTGTTTTGGTGAGATTTTGTTGTTGCAGTACGGTCTTCAGTGAAGCAAATGTTCTCTCAGTGAACTTAGACGTCGTTAATGATCGATATATTTATTTATTTATTTGATTGGTGTTTTACGCCGTACTCAAGAATATTTCACTTATACGACGGCGGCCAGCATTATGGTGGGAGGAAACCGGGCAGAGCCCGGGAGAAACCCACGACCATCCGCAGGTTGAAGACAGACCTTCCCACGTACGGCCAGAGAGGAAGCAAGCATGATGATCGATAGAGGAATGTCACAGAGAACAGGAAATTATCGATGTTAATGAAGATTATGAGAACAGCCCGAAATATATCTTCAGTCACACATATATACAGTGGTTGTGGCGAGGTAAGTTCGTTTCTACTGCCCCCTGCTCTGTATCGTTCACCCATAATAAGTATAATCGTGAATATACAGACCAAAAATCACTGTAACATGTGGTAAAAAAAGAGTAATACAGAGACGATGTACCGAAGCAAAGGAGAAACCTTAATCGGGGTAAGAAGTTATGAGGAGAACTAGAGTGTTGTAGATAAAAAAACACACGACTTTGGCCGATATAAATACTCATATTATGACGATTCCTACATATAATATATGGGGCCTCCGTGGCTCAGTTATAGTTAGCGCGCTAGCGCAGCGTAATGACCCAGGTGCCTCTCACCCATGCTTTCGCTGTGAGCTCAAGGCAAGCTCATACTGGTTTCCTCTCCGGCCGTGCTTGGGAAGGTCCTGCAGGAACCTGCGGATGGTCATGGGTTTCCCCCCGTGCTCTGCCCGGTTTCTTCCCACCATAATTCTGGCCACCGTCGTATAGGTGAAATTCTTGAGTACGGCGTAAAACACCAATCGAATGAATAAAAAAATAAATAAACATATAATATAAAAGAGTGAGTGAGTGAGTGCTTAAGGTTTAACGTCATACTTAACAATTTTTCAGTCATATGACGACGACTCATTAGAGTGCATGTAATGTGCCTCCTTGTTGCAGGACGGATTTCCACCGCTCTTTTATCTAGTGCTGCTTCATTGAGCCGCCCTGCCCGAGCCATTAAACGGGTCAACCAGTCGTTGCACTATCCCCTAAGAAGCTGCAACATCCTCTTTTAAAGTCATAGGTGTGACGCGACCCAGGATTGACCCTAGATCTACCGCTCCCGAACCGGATGCTCTACCAACTGAGCTATCGGGGCCGGTCTAATAGAAACCTGTACCGAATACATGGTGGGGGGGGGGGGGGGGGGAGGAAAATCCACGCCGCGTATACAAGAAGGGTTAATTCATCATTCTCATTCAGCTAGACTGAACATTCGTTCTTAAAATTTTTTTGTCAGATAAAACTGTGTACTTATGACACACTCTATTTGAGATTTACACAGCATGAAGGTTTAGAGTAGTATTCAGTAAAACGATTAATGATTACATGACATTGCATTTCTGAGACTCGAAACTGCTGACACATTGTTTCATCGTTGACTCCATTCTTCTGATCTGCAATCCCGCTAGTCTATCGCTTTGCCGTTATGGCGCGGTGCCTATCTGCAACTACCCATTATGTGCGGACAGCGCTGATGCAGGATCTTCCCGGCAGTTCATCTCAACTAAACGGATATGTAATAGAACTAAGCGCTACATTGGCCGGGCCAATAATCTACCAGCAAGCCATAACAAAATAGCACAATGTTTTCTTCAGCTGACAAAAACAATTTCACCATCACCGAATGCTTCCCTGCTGAGCCCTTTTTGATAACTCTAATTACTGCGCGGAAAGTCCAAGCTCTAGCTGGGTTACTTTCATCGAGTTCAGAATTAAACAGTGACTATGGATTGTAGCTTCACAGCGTTAACTCGCTGTAATCCTCTCTACGGAGCCCTAATACTCAAAAGACATTATGGGTTTAGCTGTGCAGGACTTTTTAAGGGGATTTCCAGGGATTCCCTTACCCCCCGATCCGATGCCAACGTATTTCGTGAGCCAGAAATAACGGTCATCTATTCCTTTGAATTTCTGCTTTGAAATTCTGTCTGCCTTACGGTCGACTAGTCGCCTTTTCTGTTAACTGGACAATGGATTCCTCGACCCAAGCGTAACCAGATCTTTTGCTATTTTGTCATGGAGCCCAGAGATTTCTGTCACATATATCAGGACTTGGCTTCAAAGGGGTTAAATCTGCATTATCAAATCTACCCTGAGATAAGCGGGAAATGAAAAAAAGGCTAGCATCTTATCCACGACGGACATACGTGCGTATGTCCAGAACAAACCCTCAATGCTGCTTTAATGTTTAATTTACCTCACTTTATCTTTAAAAGCCGTAATTTTTCAGCCTTTGATTGTCCAAGCGCTACTAAAAGGAACCACTCGTTAATACAGATAAGTAGAGCACGCCGTGCCTAGTAAACTAGGTGATTGGATAAGTAAGTCGTTTGCTGACCGTATGTAGCAGTGCATGGTCTAAGGGAGAAGTATTCGTTTGAATTATTGCTAAATGTATAGCATATGAGATTTCCTCAGAAGTTAACATGGAAAATACCATCAAAATGCCTTTTCCATAAATTATCAATTTTATTGCTGAATGCTGATTGAATAACTCAATGAAAAATTACTACAAACACTGGGAAATTCACCTGTTTCAATGTAATCCGGATATAACTGATGGCTGACTTATGAAACAAGACTATACTACCAAAGAAAAGTCATAGAAATTTTAAATGTAAATTTTCCTTAAATCCATTGTTTAGACTTACAGAGGTAAAGCTCGACATGAAGTTTCATCAAAGTTGTCTAGTTCGATACAAAGGTGAAAAAAATGGAGATGTTTTGATAATCAATATATCCTTCACGGCAATAAGAGATCTGATAGAAAGTCTAAATGTTCATAAATGTTGATTAGTACACTCTCTCTTTTTGCTGGACAATAAATAGTTCTTGATAATAAATGGTCGACGATTTCACGTGGCCTTTTGAGCAATCCTGGAACATCAAACGTCATCCACAAAATTGGCGCTCATATATGTATGTATATCAAAAGTAAGAAAGTTTGTAACTTGCCAGAAGTTGGTGGTTTATCCAGGTCTGAACTGACGATCTATACAGTGTTCGACTAAAGGCTAATGTTATGTTTACTGGAGGTAGTGGGGCTTCATATTATTAATCAATCCATAGAAAACAGAAGAAATGGGAAGAAAAATAATTACCCGTACTACCCGAATAATTGAGTTGATGAGAAAAATCCCCGCTGTCCCAGTCCCCGTTGTCCTACTGCATGAATTGGGATTGTAATGCCATCTATAACAGTAATGAACTGCTAAACATATGAATTAAGTCAAAAAGAAAGGAGGCGAATGTTGGAAGCAATTAATGCTGCAAAATGTACCGCTGCCTCAAAGGACTCAAGGGTGAAGTAAGGATCGAGGGAGTTAGGCAGGTACTTAATGTCAACGGTAGGCTGCCTGGCGCCAATGTTGTCCACTGTGTAAAATGTGCCAGGCGATCTTCTTCTAAATTAAAACAAAGGTGGTGCTGTGGCAATGACCACTGATAAGAGTGGTCAAGAGAACTGCAACACGGTAGAAACATGATCTTAGAAACATGAACTTGTCTGGTTTTGTTAGTTCCGTCCGTGCAAGCGAAAAAAACAGTATACTGTTACTGTTAATCATTGATTCCCTTATTGTCTTGATCGTTGCTTTACACCATGATCAAGGACTGTAACAGGTCATGTATATAGGCCTACATGGCAGTCAGGTGTATGAGAGGAGAAACCAGAGTGTCCTAGATAACCCACTGATCTTTTGCTAGTTTCTCACGAACTTCCTCGGCGTATTTTGGAGGAATACAAGCGTGTTTCAAAAAAGGTAACACCTCGTGTGCCACCGTAGGTACCACGATCATCTGAACAAACCCCCCACAGCTTGGTTAGCGTGCTAGCACAGCGTAATGACCCAGGAGTCTCTCACCAATGTGGTCGCTGTGAGTTCAAGTCCAGCTCATGCTGGCTTCCTCTCCGGCCGTGATTGGGAAGGTCTTGCAGCAACCTGCGGATGGTCGTGGGTTTCCCCCGGGCTCTGCCCGGTTTCCTCCCACCATAATGCTGGCCGCCGTCGTAGAAGTGAAATATTCTTGAGTACGGCGTTAATCACCAATCGAACAAATAAATAAATAAATAAATAAATAATTTGGTTAGCCCCTAGATACTCGCTGATGATTAAACAGACTATATTCAATAGTTTTGGCTACAAATCAATCAACCCAAATCCATTCGAATTTGCTATTTTTATAAAATAGTTCAATTAATTGCTTTTCACAAAATATCAGCATCATCAGTCTATGTTTAACCGTTAAAATCGATAATATAGTTCTCAAAACATGTAACGCGGATCTCGGTATAACTTTTTCACCTTAAGAATCATTTTAACACTATATATAGTACAGATAACAATCTTATATTAACTGAAAAGCAATGATTTGAAATTTTTGGAAATAATTTGCGTAAAGACAGGATTTCATTAACGAAAATGAAATTTTGCTTCGCCAAAAATCTCGGATACAGCATCTTTAAGTGAAACACTTGATATGAATTTTGTTCACCTATTAACTTTTAGTGTATTTCAATTGGCATTTGGTGAAACCGTTTAACTAAATAGTTTGATCATAACCCGCATCCTCAAAAAGCATTGTAACAGAAACAAAACTGCACACAAGCTTTTACGTGCGGAATAAATCTTTTGAAACAATGACTGCAAATGTCATTTATTCTGTTTTTTTTTTACTTTGGTCTTAAATCCACTAGGACTTTATAAAGCTAGTCCCTCTTTCCAAAGGGAAGTCGAAAAAGTAAGACTACGCGGCTTTTTTGTATATATATCTTGACCTTAGGCCTGGCTATGTATGTTTGTCACACGAAAACAGGCTTATGGGGATGGTATATTAGTGTCTCTACCCTCTGACGCCTACATGTGCATATTCCAGAATTGCAAGTTTACACAAATGTCCCCCAGCGAGGTTTAAATCGTGTTTTACCACTTTCTAAAACCATAGGACAACATGGCAGAAACTTGGTGAAAACGCTTTTGATTCTTGATAAATGTTCGGAATAATGAACACGTTGGCTTGCGAGGCACCCATGAAAGGGACTGCGGCGTTTCACGTTTGACAATGTAGTGAGCTCACATAACACCCTTTGTGTGTTGAATTGCAATACTGGTAAAGTAGGTCGCAGAAGAGAGTCTCGATGCGAATTAATTCACAGTGGGTGTTTATCTTGAAAATTCGGCACTATTATTCCTCGGTCGACTGGTCGTTGTCGGACAAAATATTTGGTTAATTTACCTGATATGTTGTCGTCTGGTATATTTCTGGGGAGAGAAAGAGCGACGGAGGGGATTCAAAATAGGCCGATGTTATCTACAGATATCTCACAATGATTCGTCTCGGCTTAAGCCACGAAACGCTGTCGAGTCGCAATGACGAAGGAGGACTCAACGGGAGGGCTAAGGTATCTCGTTCACGTTTGCATCGGTAAAATTTCATCCATCAAATGGGCTTCATTTCCGGAGGACAAAGTTCTGAAGTTAAGAATAGTAAAATGAAAGTCTTCGCTAAAAAATGCTCTCAGTGTCACGATTGATCAAAGCCAGCAGAGGTTATTCAAAAACCCTTCTGTACTGTTCCATTACTGCAAAAAACAGTCCAATAAAACCAATATTGTCGCAGGTGAATGGTGTCAGTTGTGAAATGTCGTCCATAAACGTGGCAACTGGCATAAACCCAGCTGCTCTTTGATGCCTAACACTATCTTATTTGACCTGTCCATTAAAAAAGGAAACATTTAAATTACTGATTTGGGGAACTCATGCAAGACTCTATCTCTTGTCCCGGATCATTTCTGTCAGTCATAAATCCCGTTTGTCTGAGTTAGACATCATGAGGCACCTTCCAACCGAGCAAAACTACTCCACTGACTCGTGTTATTATCCAAACTTGTGGTTTGTTTACAGTAAGTGGCCTCCAATTATCGTAATGGTGACAAGTGATATCACTTACAGAGGCCAGACCTCTCATCCTGGGCTTTGGTTGAACCATATGTACGGCTATAAACCAGTAATAGACCACTCGTATCGCGTAGCATTTTGTAACACTTAATGACTTTTTTTCGCTTCTCGTATATTCGATAACAGGCGATGATTTAAAAACGTTTCTATTGTTTATTCGTTTTGTTTCGAAATGGTAAAATTTCCATGGGAATATCCTCTTGGTCGGTATTAAGCTTAACCAATTTGGTCAGCTACTTCCCGAAAAACGACGAGGATCCATCCCTTTACGTTGTTTTCATGATATTGTTTAGTACACGTGATGACAACACAGGATTTTAAATAACAGTGGACTAGTGATGTTTAATAAATTGCTATTGACGTCACTGCAATTTTTGTTTTATTTTTTGTATTTTACCTAATTCTGCTTAAACTGTAATGTTTGTGATGGTGGTGGTGTGTGTGGGGTGGTGATGGGGGTGGGTGGTGGTGATGGGAGCTTCAGGGTGCGTGTAAGTTGCTTCTTTTTAAACATTTACATGAAAAGTTACGTTAAAACCCTAACTGAGGAAAACTGACAATAGATTGGATTTCTTCGGTTACTTCTGACCATTTACAAACTGACTCCTTGTTTCAGTCTCTGTGTTGTAGACTTTTGTATTGACTGGAAATATACTCCTGGCCCATATGTTAAGTAGCACTTACAAAGTTGCTGAAGAAAATTTAAACTGAAGCATAAATGGAGAAGTAATCTATGTATGAGTGACTTGATTTTCTGATTTATGAATGTATGAATATGACTGGGATAACCCAAGATCAGAACTACTGAACAACACAGTGTTATATGTCCATTCATCACTGGTGGACAGCTATCAACCATCAGGTAGGCTGCAACCTTCGGGTATGTAAAAGATACTTACTGCTAGTTACTGACGCCATTAATAAATTAGTTACACTGCTGGTTGGGAGGGACCTGTCGCTTAATTGGTAATAGAATATTGTGGCTTTTTCCGTGCATTGTCGTGTTAATAAATAATGTCACTTATTCTTGAAAATGCTCAACAATTCACCCACTGAGTGCTCCCATTTTAATGTTGAGTGGGTTAATGGTGTATTTTTTTCTATACTGGTTTCCATCAGGCGATCAATTTTTGAAGAGTTAGGAAAGTAGTCTGTAAAAAGTGCATATAAGTAGATCAGGTTCAAGGCCAAAACGATCGTGTGATTTATATTACGAGTCAACTGCCCATTACTTCATACACATTTAACTAAGAGATTGGTTTTTGGAAATGGGTCCTTTTTCGATCCATCAGCACAGGAAATAGACTTGAATGTTGTTAAGAAATATAGGACATTTTGTAAGAATCTCAAAAGGAATACTGGAATTCAAAGCGAGGCAGCAGGGTAGTGCGTGACATCAAATGTGTTACAGGTGCACGTGCACGGATTAGTGAGCACGGCATGCTGGGACACAAGTCATGAAAAACCCCTAGCTTGAAAGGCAGAACAGCGGAGGAAATGAAATAAGTCATCTGTCGAGATCCCACTTTAGATATTTAATCCCGAATATAATGTCTCCACGAGGCTAGGAATTATACGGACACAAAAAGAGACCGATATTTCTCAACGAAGATCGAAAAAAGAAAACGTGCGAGATGTCCTCGCTTATTCCTGGCTGATTTTTCTGTTGTTACTTTTTCCAGTTTTATGCCAAATTGCCCGCTTTGATTTCTCAGCAGTACTTCATGATCCACGGCACACATCTCTTGCAAATCTATACACCTTTGATCGACTTGTTTTTCCTTCTGATTTAATCGAATCTCTCAAAGGGTTTCCCCCCAACTAATGGCTTGTCCGAAGCTCCTTGTCTCTCAGGGAGTAATCTACCGTCGTTAGCTTCATTCTGATAACCGTGGAGGAGATGTGACGTGTCAGATCTTACTGTCCATACAATGAAGCAGTGCTTTCAAATATGTTTTCATCGATTTATTATTACATCGTTTTAATATCTTAGTTTCAGCCTAATACTGAAGATGTGACATAAGAAGATAAAATGCATAACACATATAAGATATACTTGTGGCACTTCTTATCTTCAGACACTGTTTTCAATCATATTGTAAATGTTTGCAATATTTTGAACTCCAAAACGTATAAAGAACCTCCTTTAAAAATTATTCAAAGTTTTCACCCCTTTTAACAGTAAAGTAATTGTGTGAAAAAGTAATTGTGTAAGTAAATAAAATAGTTCGGACCGAAAAGCTCGATACAATAAAGGATACAGCCAAATTACACTCGGATAGTTTCAGGCTCTCTCTTTGATTACATTAGAGTGCGTTTCGTTTCTGATTTGGTGACAACGGTTTGATTGATGTAAATAACAGTAGAAATAGGCTTAACATAAAAGGACTACAGGATAGAGAGTAAATGAGCAGTGACGATAGTGTGATAGTTGGCAAATGTCCCACGTATTGCAAGTAAAACCCCATCTCTTGTCAGCTTACCTCAGTCGGGGTTGTATTCTGGTTGTTCGAGTATATACTTACAAATAAGCAACAGTTCACATACACTATCAAACATACATGGGTCTATCAAAATTAGGTAATGCGGTGATGATGGTTGGCAAAGTTTTAGACGTCACTGCACTAGAATTACACAAAATGCTATGATGTCACCACATTTAATATACAACCACACTAAAACAATGTAAGGGATCATCCTAATCATAACTATTTGGATTGAGGGACAAATGATCTTACGTACCTAACTAGATTGCTTAGGTCGCCCCCTGTTCTTGATGTTAAATCTCAAAAAAATCTTTGGTACGGCACCAGAATAAATAAGCAAATACAGGTATGCAGTGTCATGTTACTTATTTACATCCAAAGTTTTGGCGTAATTAACATAACATAAGTCGTCAGTAAGAGTGAATATTTCCGATAGTGCAATAACAAGTAAGAGAACGGAGTACCCCAGGCCAGTCATCAGAACAATTGGCCTTGCTGTGAGTTTCGATCGCCCCATCCATGTTCGTTTTTAGTTTTATCGTATTTTAACTGACTGTAAGTTTATAGCACATCTTGCGTGAACAGCATTTTATTGTGCGCAGTTCCGCTCATAGAAAAAGCTCAGCAACGCCTGTTAAATCCCATAAATTTGCTTTTTAGCATTGCCTTGCTAAAGTACGCGAGGCATAAATAACAGTATATTTTTCATCAATTGGAAGTGTGGTTGACGTTAAAGGCAAGGGACTTTGCGACCTGTAGACTCATTCACGCTGGAAGTTGTTTTAAAAGACTCTCAATGGTCGTATAAGGCACATGGAAATGTATCGATTTATTGATTTGTCTTGATCTCCGAGCAGTAGCTACCGAGGCGCGCTATAGAGAGTCCGATCTTAAAGGCAACCTCTGAAGCCACGGAATCAGTCTAAGCATTCGGGCATAGCGCTTTGTAGGAACATCCTTGATGCTTTGGGTGGAAATTCGAATGCTTGTAAATCTCATGTCGCCTCAGCCTATAAGCTAACACCGCACGTGTGTTGATCTTAACGGTTTGTTGAGACAGTTGGTCGCCTTACGGCCCAGTGTTCCCAGATATCCTGCGATTGAGGTTAAGAATGGTCTGCTGAGATCGTCATATTGACCCTTTTACTCACAAGCTGAAGTAAGCCGGGTTACCTCTTTGGGAGTGAAGGGATCAGAAATCTCTGACGAACCCTTGGAAATAACCTTCAACTTGTCAGGTTATCAGCTCGGGAATTAAAACATCAACTGTCCACTTCTTTCGAGGGCGTCAGTTTCCATTAACACGACCTTTTTTGTCTCCCGGCTGAGGGCATCGCGCCATTTTTGTCGTTAAAGCGCTTCTAACGGTATCAAACACACGGCGGCTAATCGTCAATTACCCCGAAAAGGCCCTGTTTAAAGCTGGAGGTTTCAGAGAGCGCTGACGCCTTGAGCGTCCATCTCACTTCGCCTTCAATCAGAGCAAGGCACTCGCAACTCTCTTACTCATCCCTCAACGCAGCCACAGTTGGAATTGGTTTCGTTCATCGTCTTTTGCCTCTTAGATGACTTGAAGTGGACTTCTTTTGTGGACACAACACTTAAGGAATATACGACCTGTTGTTGTGCAGTAGGATGCGTCTGACAAAGCCAGCCTGCGATTCCAGTATTTCCAATCGTCTATACATCCACTAATGCCAATTATTAACGCGACATGTGATGAACAGCCGTTACAAGCAAAACTGCTCAAAATCTAAATGATCATGCACCTAAAATATAACTGTGAACTATATGAGGCAATGTCTGAAATTTCGTTTAATGCAAAGTAGCAAAAGCACAAGTGTGAGTAATAGCAAAAGCATCGAACATCCGTAGTTTTAAATTGACAGTGTTAAGTATGATAACTTGTTATAAATTTGAATATATACCATCTCTACGTCAAACATTGCATAAAGTTTTTTTGAAAACAGTGCAAGAAATGAATGATTAGATGGAGAAACGAATAGATAAATGACTGATCCGTATATACAGATGAATATATTAATTTAATGAATAGATGGATATGCAGATGAAAGAATGGATGATTGAATGGATGAGTTCACGCATTTATCATTTATATTATTCTCTTATTCGACGGGCGATTTACTGGTTTATGAGGGGATAAAATCCCGAGGTGAAGTGAGATTTGAACTCGCGATCTTGGACAAGAGCTGGCCCCAAGATGGTTCGGCCAGTCACAGCTCAGTGTAATAGCAAAGATGAATTAATGAATGGGCAAACGGGTGAACATTAACATTGTTTGACATGAACATGATTAATTTCCCTTGTATAAAACTGACATGGGCAGGAATTTCCAATTTTTTGCTCTGTAATAGAGTCATACAAGTTTTTAAATATCAACAGCTGTATTCAGGGAATCAGCAGGGAGTCATCTCGGGTGGGTGTAATATCACTTTGCAGTATAATGGTAATGTTTTACGGCCATTTTATGGACCACAGCGGGTCACCAATCGGGTAACACGGGAGGTTTGGACTGAAGAGTACCGTCAGGGGAGAAAACTCAATTCCAGATAATTGAAATAGTTATTTCCTCTCTTCCGTCCAATAATAAGTCAAGGGGGTGCAACACCAATGTCGACAAATTGATCTCTGATGACATTCGTGTGATCCCTGGACGTAGTGGGCTTTCAGAAGACCGGCCTCATGGTGAGGACTACTGCTACTGTATGCTGTATGTTCACACTTACCACTGCCATCAGTGGCACAAGATTGTTGTACAAACGTTATTGCCCTCTTTTCTGGCCCACGCACAGCCACGTATTGGTGAAATGGTGACCAAAGACTGATAATAATCCATCAGATATCCAAAATCTCGATCTGGATCAACGCCAAATTTTAATGGATACGTCCTCAGTCCAAAGACAACCTGTGTACAAAATTTCATCCAAATCCCTGCATAACTTTTTCCGTATAGTTGCTGACAGAAGACAGACATAAAAACACCACCTTTAGAGGAGGAAATAAAGTAGACCAATACACCTTTGATAATCTTGTAAAAGTCAGCAAAATATCAAATAAAGGTTGGCTACTTAATTTCAATATATTTGTTGAAAGCAGCCTCACAGGGTCGCCTAGACACATACTCGAGGTTGTTTCCTTCGCTGGATTGAGAGGCTCAAATCAGTTTGTTCCTAAACTCCTTGTTTAGTGAGCGTTAATTCAGAGCGTTACAGAGGCAATCACTACTTAGTTCCCAGATGGCATTCTAAAGTAGGCATATCGTGAAAAAACGAATATCTCCACAATAACGAGGCCGCCAGTCAAAGCTTCAAGCAGGTCTCCGCGACAGGCATCATTTTGTTCTTAAAGTCAACTTCAGTAGTAGCTTTTCGGATTTTGCATGAGGTTAAACCGTTTCGAGGTTGACACTGATAGGCGGTTTTCTCCTATCATAACGACAAAGTAGTGCCGCTGTTGACTGAAGGTGGCATTTCTTCTGCAGAAACCAAGTTTGTACTGGGCATGGAGCGGCAGACAGAATGGAGATATGTCTAAATAGCCAGTAGAAAATATTTTAAATACAGGTTGCAACATTTTTCCAGTTAAGTCTTGTTCAGATTCTCCTGTTTCCCTTAACTTTTCGGGAATACATATTTCAATGACATTGGTAGATTTTCGTAAGAATTATTATCTATATTTTTTTGTTCATTCTTCCAATTTTGCTGGAAATTTTACTTTCGCACAGACTGCATTCATATAAAAGTCCTATTAGTAAAGAAATTAATTTACTGACAGGTAACAAAGTTTTACTAGTTACATTTTTGAGGTCAAAACTAATAAATATTTCGGGTTAAATTCTGACATTGCCTGCACAGTTTCAGAATTCCCTAGCTTTTTTGTGCATTTTTGTTCAGGCGCCAAAAAACGTTCTCGGGCGAGCTTACCCTTTCATTGAAAACTGTTTCCGCCAGTATGTCATGATTAAGTTCGTAACAAATATCCATAAGTGAGAAATTGCTGGGATATTGTGAAAGTTTTAAAATGATTTCTTCAGCTCCTTGTGTCTCATTATAAAACAAAAAGTCTTCTTATAGAAATTTAGAAAATGGACTACTAAATATAGCTGCATGGCGTAATCTTCATTAGTGGGGAAATTTTGGTTTTTCCTTTTAATTGTTTTTACCAAAGCTCTTCTGGCTTTTTTTTTTTGGTTTAATTTGTTGGCTTTACTTTAATCAGCTATTGGTACAGTTTGGAGCAAGTGCCATAGGGATTATTGTGTTCCTCGTTACTTATTCCGATCACGCTTTTAGACTAACCGGTTCTAATCACAAGACGCTACCAGAGGAAATGTTTGTGCGAAAAGACAGCTGCTATGTAAACCCCCTTGACATCATCGAGTGGTAAACAATTATCCAATTTGTTCCTGAACATTTGCATTAATGAGATATTTTGAACGTTGAATTGTCGATGCAACCAATTTGGCCCTAACCTCAAAGTCATCAGAGGAAATTTCAAAGTCCTATCGACTTTCATTTCAATACAGTAATCTAGCACTATTTATTCCGTTTTTCTGTAAATATTCGCATTTCTTTGAATAAAACCATAGCAACACGGTTATATCTATGAGAGGACGTTGACTCTAGGACTTTGTACAAAGGATGGTTGTTGGTGAACGGTCTACATCATTGTCAACATTAGCATAATTTCAATACAGATGACAACATAAAGCAAAACTGACACAAATTTTCTCCAAGCGTCAGACCGATGGCTGTACTATGAGTTCCCATGTTAAATGGTGACCGTATCACGGCAACACCAGGATCATAATGTCTTTTCTTGCGGATCGGTGTTGGATGATTAAAGGAGAAAGAACTTAAAAACATGAAACTATGCTGAAAAGAGCACATTTTTTTCTATCTGGCGGTGCCTGCTGCAGCATTTTGCGATTTTTCCTCGCCATACACGTAAAGCCTGTAAACGGAAAAGATGGCATAAATCGCTGAGTCCATCGCGTCCTCCATATACATCCGTTATTTTATGCTGGTGGTGTGTTGCATCTCAGTCAGTGAGAGTCGTTAAAACTGCCGGCTTGTTCGTGTAAACTCGAAACCGACGTCCAACATTCCGGTTTCCCGATCGTCAACTGTACTGTTCGCGACCTTCTGGGAAGAAGAGTTCTACCGGAGATGTACAAACAGCACTCCAGCGGTTTCCGACGGCAATTCTCCTCCTTTTGGGCAGTCCAAAAGGAGTCGCCCACAGCGGATTTTGGCGCTGGCTTTATTTATAATTTATCAACTTGAGGTACATATTAGAATTTTTAAAGGCATACACCTGAGAGCAAATGCATAATCTTTTCAATGGTAGTTGATTGATATTTAAATTTTTTTCTCCTTTAAGTGAGATACTATGCTTAAACCCGTTGAATGGCTTATTTTTTTTTGTTTCCTTGCAGGCAAATGTTCGGGCGAGTGGTCACTGCAAGCTTGCTTGGGAGGTAAGCTGTGCGAAAATGGCGTGGTACATTTGGATTAGATTAAATATATGCATAGGATCTGTTGTTCAGAAATCTGACGAAACAGGCCTCATTGCAACCAGGACCTTCGAAATAATCTGTGACCACTGGATAACACGTTATTGTTCATATACAATGGACAACAGAAAATTGTAAAGCCTTCGATTAGTAGTTCTTCGACCAAGCGAGGTTCTCTGGTAAGCGTTGTGCGTAAGAAACTACACGAAAGAATTGGCTTTTCAATGGCCATAGAAAGTGCACGTGAAGCAGCTGTCTGGAAAGGTTCTTTAGATTTCTCCACTTTTCATCTTGACACACTCTCCGAGTAAAGTCTTTCGTTGAATGGTTTCCGCATTGTGCTGAAGCTATTGTGCCCACAAGAACGAGTACTTGACCCACTAGAATGTCGTTATTTGCTTACAGGAAATGGCAAACGGTCCGGTGTGGACGGATTTTCCAAAGATGACATTGCCGGCAACTCAGAGTTCTTAAAACGCCTCCTCTTACCCGAGAACCCGCCTCAAGGCTATCGGCAAGACGAAGCAGAAGATATCCCAAGGGAATCCTGGTCCACCAGCCAGCTGGATGAAGATTACTTAAACCAATCACCCAAACCAGATGTCATGTACCAGTTGCTGCAAATACTCGGCCGGTTGAAAAAGGTAGACATTTACACAAAAGATGGAGTCTGTTCAGGAACAATTGAAACCAGACTTTTTGATTGTTTTTCGTCTCACGAAAATGAATTTAGCATTCAAAGAAAAGATACAATTTTCAGCACATCCAATTAATAGTCGCTACATTTGTGTTATTGTGTGCGTACAACTATACATTATCAGAAGTACAGAAAAGTAAACCGTTTATAGACGGGAAATGTCCCACATATTAGACTATACCGTTGGCAAACAACATACTCTTAATAGTTTATTTTAATGGCAACAGCGGCAATACTGTTCACCCTGTCGTTAAATATGTCACTCTCACAATGTAAAACGTGTAGCTTTTACAATATCTTAACTCTCTGTTCCATTTGAAAGCTTCTAGGGACAGAATGATGTCAGTTACGTTGTGATGGCTCGACACACAGGGTGCTCACAGCTTTTACAATATCTTAACTCTTTGTTCCAGGTGAAAGCTTACAGGGACAGAATGATGTCAGTCCCATTGTGATGACTCGACACACAGGGTGATCAGCTTTAACCCTCCGAGAAGAGCAATGACAAAACAGTTCAAGATTTCCATATTTTCCTTGACGATTCAAATAACTGGGCGATAGATGAAAACAATTTTATGGACGTGCACTTATGCTTAAAAAACTACAGTGGATGGATTTTCAAAAGATTCTATATTATTTGGGAAACCTTAAACTTAAACCCCTGGAAGAACTTTCTCGCCCTTTGTTCAAGGCTTTCTTAAATTTACCTGTGAAACTCCTGAGCATTCTGTTTAAAGATTCTATTAATCTTCTTCGTCTTCTTCAAATCGATAATTCCCATTCACTGACAAGTGTCCATGATAGTCAGTAGCCTACCGTTGCATGTCCGAAAAGTGACACTTTCAATAACAATCCGGATAAGCCGAGGTTAGGTTTTCGCTTTGACCTGTTTTCTGACAAACCCGTTGTCGTGTAGGTGAGTAGGACAGTGAATCCATCTCAAAGCGCTCTTAATGCTATGGCAATTTCAAAAATCAGGTTTGCTCTGTAACATAAAGGGTGCCTCACTGAGTGTAATATTGTAGCGGAAATCAGAGTAAGTGACCATACAGATAGCTATTGTGTTTCCCCAGGAACGGGTGGGCTGAATGTAGGCATGTACACACTTTGCCTCCACAAAGGTGCAGGCTGTTGAAGCCCCATGTGAGTGACAGCTCCACAGGGATGTTCCGCAGAGACTGATCAGACTGGCATTGTCAATGGCTCCCTTTCGTAGCGTCAAATGTTGATGTTTCCGGACACAGAGATCATAAGGCAGGAAGCCGCGTTGACGTACTTTCTGATCCCACCTCTCTTTCCAAAAATTACTTGTATTGGGACCAGTTTAGTTCCCATAAGGAATTTGCTACTTAAGACTTCATATACATTCCTTGCCTACCGACCCTAATGCGATACTGGCATAAATCTCTCTTGAGTACGAACCGGCGGCAGCTTGCGTTGCTTGCATGCAAATGGTAAATGTCAAAAAGGCACTCAAATATTATGCCAGAACAAAAGAAAAAATTCTGACCTGTTAGAAATTTAATAAAGGCAAGTGGACCTGGAACTGTCGCTTTGGATAAGAGTCATGGGGTTAAATGAATTGCCTAAATTGGTAATGGCAACTGTGCTCTGCCCTCTTTCTACATAGACAATACCCAAACAAAGACTTGTTAACTCAAATGTGTAATAGAACATACCTTACGAACTAACTTCAGGAGAGATTGTGTTGTAAACTAAGTAAGAGCTAGGTGTTGTAATTTAAGCCGCATGTGCTTTAAAGATAACGCATTGTTAATTCTGCACATATTTGTCTTGTGTACATATTGCCGAAAAAATAAAAAAAATGGACTACCTTTTGTCGATATGAAGACAAAAAAACACTATGGTTGATAAATCGGAATTCAGCTTTTAGTTTTGTCAAAATTAATGTTTTGAAAAAGTGGAATTTTGTTGAAATAACAGAGTTGATGTTTCCAAAAAGCTGTTATGTTAGTAACGCTGGTATCTCTTTCAAAGCGAGAACATGTGTGATGTTAAAAGAAATCTAGAATTGCATTGAGCATATGTGATAATCTGCATCTAGGTCTATTTTAGGTACAGTAAGCAGCCAAATCAACAATATTCAGTAGTTTGTCTTGTAACCTTTCCTTGCATGAAAAGGAAATGAAAACTCCCTTAGAAATGCACAACTAAAAAACAATTAATTTGGATATAACTTATGTTCTCTGAGAAAACGGAAAACACCATTCCGCATAAATGAATAAGGTTTCATCAATCAGTGGAGGAATGTAGAGGTACAATTGCATTCATTTCATTGAGTGAGATGTCGAAAAAATTCCAGAACTGGAATGCAGTGGTTAAAGATAACTTCTTACGCAAATGTTTGCATACTACCAGGTTCAGTTTCCACAAAAGACATTTCATTATTGGTAGATGTTGTTTGTTTTGATCCGCCATTCATTTTATGCTGTGCGTGATGTCTGCGTCTCAATTTCTGGTAAACAATGTTTGTTTGTTTTTTATTGGTGAATATAATGAACTTCTATTCAAAATAAATGTGTACTGGCCTTGGCGTGCATGACTGGTTGTCACAATAAAGGTTGCATTTGGAGCTACGTCGGGGAAATCTGGCAGCGTTTGTTGTGTTAGTTGTTTAATCTCGGTGGCATATATAACGGGTATATATAGTGGTTAAGGGTGATATCGACCTTTTCGAGGACTGAGTCAGCAACTGAGTCGTGCTGAAGAATATGTCTCTTATTTATGTTATCACGGTAAACTTAGTCTGAATATAGAATTGAGTGGAACGGTTGGAAAAGCGGCACCGATCCTGACGTCACAAAGACCCTAACTTAGGGCCACAGACGAGCACATGACTAAATTGCGTAAGATTATTGCAGCACACGGTTTGAATGCCAACAGAACACCCCCCCCCCCCCCACCCCCCGCTTCTTCCCCCGGTGCCTAAATGAGGCGGTTTCCAAGCTAAGTAAAAATACACTATTCTCCGCAGCAGTGCTTTTGGACTACATCTTTCACAACTATACATAAAGTGATGTAATGCCGAGGACAAAATATTTTTACCGTTCAGATCGCCTTGTTTAAGAGAGGCTGACAAGCAAAAATGTCTGCAAAAAAAGCAGGTACGTAGTTTATCGAACACGTCACAGTATATTGTTGACAGACGTCAAATCTGCTTTCTTGGGAATAAGTTGTTGAATCTACTCTCTTGGAAATGAGGTGTCAAATCTTCTTTCATGGGAATGGGCTTTCAAATCAGATCTCTTGATAATGAGGTGTCATGTCTCCTTTCCTAGGAATGAGGTGCCACATCTGCTGTCTTTGGGATAGGGTGTCAAATCTGCCCTCTCGGCAATGAGGTGTCAAATCTCTTTATTTCGAAACGAGCTGTTAAATCTGAGCTCTTGGGAATGAGGTGTTAAATTTGCTCTCTCGGGAGTGACATGTCAAATCTCTGTATTTCCAAATGAGGTATCAAATCTGCTCTCTCGGGAATGAAATGTCAAGTTGGCTTTCTTGGGAATGAGATGTCAAATCTTCTCTCTTTGGGATAAATTGTCAAATCTGCTCTCTTCAACTCAAGTGTCAAATCAGGTCTCTTGGACTGAGGTGTGAAATGTGCTTTTATTGAGAATCAGATTTCTTATCAGTGCTCCTGAAAATGAGGTGTCGATTCAGCTCTCTTGGACTGAGGGGTTAAATGATCTATGTTGAGAATGAGGTGTCAAAATTGTTTCTTGAGAAGGAAGTGTCTAATTTGCATTCTTGTAAATCGGGTCTCAAATTTGCTGTCTTGGACTAAGGTGTCAAATCTGATTGCTTGAGAATAGAGTTTCAGTCAGCGTCAGCTGTCTTGGAAATGAGGTGTTAAATTAGCACTCTTGTCAATGAAAGCCAAATCAGCTCTCTTGCGAATGATGGGTCAAACCTGCTCTTTTGAGAATAAGAGGTTAATTTCTACTATCTTGGGAATCAGGTGTCAAATCAAATCTCTTGGGGAATGAAGCGTCATATCTGCTTTCTTGGAAATGAGGTGTAAAATTTGACACTATTGTTTGGTGTTTGGTTAACGATTAAACCATAATCCATCCACATAAAACAAGGTATTGTGTTTTGATGTGTATTTGAGAGCAAGAAAGGAGGCTAGTTGTCTTTGCACCATATGTGTACTTCAGGGACGGTGCCTGTTTATTATAAAAACAGGCTTGTGGTTTACATGTTTCCTTTGCTATCACCAGCAGTATTCGAGAATTCGGTTTGTCTTTCTTTTATTAACTGTTTTTACGAAATGAGCGTAATTCAATTGAAATAGTTGGCGTTTCATCTATTTTACTGTTAATAAATAAATAAATTAATTAATTAATTAATTAATACACTAAGTTCATCTATGTTGGTTTGGCTCATTAGATTATATTTGGTCAACAGATGAATGGATCGGGTATTTGTACAATAAATGGCTTTTCAAATGAAGTGCCTTTTCCCGTGCAATGGCGACCCAGGTCCAAGCTGGACGGACCATTGTTCTCTTGTGACATTTGAGTACTACGTTTACGTTCCCATTGTGCTCAGCAATCGTGATCACAAAGATAGGAGTGAACAATGGACTTCAGGGCTGAGATACGCGTTATTTAGGCCGGAAAGATTCCCTATTACCAGCACATCACTCGACAACACATGTCACATTTCACATATCAGAGATTTTTTTTTTATCTGAATTGTAATTTTATCCCCAGTTCTTCTAACACATAGCAACAACTATAAATGTATTTGGTAAAACATAATTGCTGCAATGAAAAATGTGTCTATAGCCCAGTTCATGTACTACAGTATCGGAAACTGGTATTGCAAAGTTTACTAACGAAATCATCAAGATGTCCCTTTTCTTTAAAACTATGGTCATAGCCTTCGTGCAGACAGTAAAGGCCGATGGCCCACAAGCGCAAGATATCTACCGCCTACTTTTTTATGTCGTCTTGAACACAGGTTCATCGTTAAGAGAATGGCTCACGCTAAAAACTCAGGTGTCGGCAAATTGAGCGAATTAGAGAGCTGTATGCTTATCGCAACTAAACAAATCCAACAACACAGCCAGTTATAGAAATCTGGTCGTGGTAGAACTAGAGTGGTAGAAGGCCCCGATTGTTAAGACTGACACGTATGGAGGACCACTGCGTACTTTATACAGCCACGTGAGTCTTTATCACAAACACAAATACATCTCAGTCAGTCTACTATATGGCAAAATGTTTTAACCTACATGTATAAGCCGCCGTCAACGATAACCTTAAAACGTTGTGAATGCGTTCAAGATAATCTTTTAGAGGTTAGATGATGACATTCTGAGGTTGTGCAGTAGGGTACCACCGTGTCAGTTACATGTAGGTGTCTGAAGACACTTTGAGGGAACACCTGAGGGTCATCCACACAGCCTGAGGTACACAATGGAACACTAGAGGGGCATCAATGCACAGCTGTTACGTCCATGTCCTAAATGCGATACATTTCTTCTGACCTCAGGAGTGGATCTTCTCCATGTGGTGTTCAACTGTTCATGTGGTGTTAACAAGTACAACTGAAATGTACTATTAGTGCATGGGATACGGACCTTTAGGATTGCGACCGATTAGGTGGGTTGAGTTCAGAGACATAGTCACATAGTTGAGAAGCGCAATGTTCTTAATCTTAACAAGAGACATCTTATCTGCTCCCACATAAATGAACAGAAGTTCGAGAGCCATAATTTAAAAGAGACCTTTAATTAGGAATGAACTGACGTTGAAAATGTGGCGTAAGTGAAGTTGTTCATAGAATTACAGAAATACTGCGGCCATGGTATCTTTACGCTCAGACAGTACCAGAGGTTTGAACCCGGTACCTATCACTTCTGTCACATATCTAGGAGCAATCGTCGTCTTTTTACTGGGTAGCAATCTGCGTGGGTTACCAGAGTTCAAACAGCCGGGCCCTGGAGCTTGGTTACCAGAGACTCTCTCCAGTGCCAGTCACATCCCCACCTTTATCACCATGGCAGCTTGGGGAGAACATTACGTACGTCGCTTTGCAGAGGTGTTGTTTGTGCATAACTACAAACGCAAAATGACATGGGTGGAGAGTTTTGGCGCACCGCTATATTACTGGCTATTCGGCTTTTTTATTGGCTGGTCCGTTAACTACAAGCTCTCTTACCACAGCCCTCATTTGGGATTTTACTGTGCCGGATTAGCTTTGTTCATCGCTGGCGAAGTAGGTAACTGTGTTTGTCACGTGATGCTTAAAAACTTAAGGAAACCACCAGATTCAGCCGATGAGACGCCATCTTTGCCAACCTCCAGCCACGTTATTCCTCGTGGATTTCTGTTTGAACTGGTCTCGTGTCCCCACTACTTCTGTGAGATTGTTACCTGGTTTGGATTCCTCATGATGACGTTTACATTAGCAGTGGCTTTGTTCCTTCTGGCCTCCGTTATAACTCTGATTTCATTATCAAAGGACAAACATAAAGCCTATACAGATGAGTTTAATGGAGACAACGGCAAGGAAATGTACCCACCATCTAGAAAAGCACTCATACCTTTTATACTTTGAGAGTTTTCCTCAAGGCTCTCATCGATACATTCTAAACATTAATCTGTTAATTTTAGCAGAAAGTCTGTTGTCTGAGTGATGCTAGAACGTGTTCTGTTATTATAACACAATATTTTTTACCTTTGAACTGTATTTTTTAGATTTTTTGGTAGTTAACAAAGTACGAAGGAAACATGTTTGTGTATCTATTTTACCCTCCTGGCACCAGTTGAATAACATACTTAAAGGAAAAGACCTCTAAAAATCGAAGTAGGCGTTCCTAAACAGTACACGTGAAACTATGAATATATATTCTTTCATTTATTTTTTCAGATTTGTGTGAAAAGATTTGAATTTTAAGGTGGGATTACAGTTTAGGAACTCTGACGTCACAGGAAGTTTTCCAACCCTCATCACAACACTGAATGTTGGAATGAATCTTTTCACCCATGAGTAAAAGATGACTGAAACAATGTTCTCAAACATTCCTTCTTTCTGGTGAACATCAGGAAAGAAATGGTGATGTGACGTCAGAGTTCCTAGATACCGTCAATATGGCCCATAAAGCCCACCATAGTATTCAAAAATTTAAATGCCTTTCAACATTCTTAAAAAATCTGAAAAACATAAATGAAAGTATTTTTACACAGTTTTCAATTGTCTGTATGATGAATCTTGCTTCATATATTAGCTTTCTTTTACTTCAAGTGTCACACCTATGTTTCAGAGAGAGTACATTATTTCGCGCTTCGCATGACCCTATGAACAGGTTCAGACGCCGATATTACATAATTAGTACGTGTGTAGTTATACAACCTGTGAGTGGTACAGGCAAAGTCATTGTGAATAACGTCCAGTGTTCGTACACAAAAGTGTAATATTACACTCTTCATTATATAGGGTCTCAGTGAGATCAAAGGGTCACAATGAATACAGAGTGTATTTCAATACGTTATCTCCAACCATAAAATTATAGACCATACCAGCCGCCAGAGTGAAGTTTTTTGTACGCCGCTAACACCAAACTTATGTCGACATTCTCCTTAAACAACATGGTGTAATATTTCACACAATATAATGTGTTAGTAACGCTTTACGTGGGCAGGAGTGCAATGCATTCCATCTCTCATTTATACTAGAACACCAGAGTTTGGTAGTGATACCCTGAAGAGGAAAACCAATTTTCGCAACTGATCGAACGAAACCAAAGAGTGTTTGTTTGCACTTTATTATGTCGTCTGACAATTTTCTTTGAAAATGTTCAGGCTCGAGAATGGGGAAAAGTCACCCTTCCGTCACAGTCTCAAACTGTGCTTCTATATGTGGCAGTGTGAAGTCACATTTGCAACTGCGGTAGAGGGGAGGCAACTGTGTAGTCCAAGTCGGGTTGGGCTTCACTCATTCTAACCCTTCTGGCCACAATCCACATTAAATCTGCCATTTATTTACATGTGAACATCTAGCCATACAAATCTATACCAGCGGGCCCCAAAGGTTCCGGGCCTGATAATCCTGAGACACCACTGTACTCAAACTCCTAGAGATAGGATTTGACGGATGAAGTTGACCAACAGCTTGTCCAAACGACTCCGCGTGAGGCTGGTAAAACGACTTATCACTTCTTTTGTCACGAGTCCATCCATTCCTGAAAAAAATATAAATTGTCTGTAATAAAACTTCGAAGCCTGTTCCACAAAATGATACCACTCAAGAAGTAAAGGCAATTAAAATGCAAAAGAAAACACAACTAAAAATTAATTTAATCTCGCTTGAAAATAGAACGTAAGTTCACATTTAAACAGCATTATCGTGCAATTGACTGGTCACATCAGAACGCAAAGACAATTGATTCAATAAAATTAATGTTTTTTTTGGTATTATCGTAATACTATCTCTCATTCTATATTCTGCTACACATTCTGCTTTCAGTATAATGGCTCGGGCGGGACGGCTTACTTGCCTTCAGTAAGGCTCTCAGTGAAGCAGCACTAGATAAAAGAGCGGTCCTGCAACATCGAGGCACATTACATTCTAAGGATTCCTTCGTCGTCATATAACTGAAAAGTTGTTAAGTACGACGTTAAACCCCAAGCACTCACTCACTCACCAAACCAGAACAGGCCAAGCGATACCTAGATCTCAGTCAGAAGATAGACACAGTGATGTCATATCTTGTGTATGGTGCGGAGAGAGATTAAATAAAGAGCTAAGGGAAAGCAAGTGTAAAAAGAAGATAAGCATGAGTAGAAAAAACACTGACAATCTATTTGAAAACTAATTTTACATTTTTCTCTTACTTTTCTAGTCTGTTAAATGCTGCCAAATGTGTTGATTGTTGTGAACAGCGTCTATATCTTTATTATAACTGATTCGGGACTGCCATTGCATCAGTGGTAGTTCATTCGGCAACGAACTTTACAGATCTCTCTATTTAAGTACAATTGTGTACAGAGTAATTCGGGGATTAGGTAATGTAACATAATTATGTATGGGCTATCCCCATTTTAGCGTTGCAAAGGCATCAACGGCCACCAACCGTGGCTGGCGACAGGCAGCCGACGCAAGTAAAAAACAATCATCCATAGAACACACGCATATATACGTAAGTTCAGACCAGACACCTTGATTGTAATATTTTGTAAATGCCATTGTTATAGATAATTTATAAGGTTAAACGGGCATGTCCATCTTCAGTGGCCAGCGCTGTAGGAGAAATTCTACTACTAATCACCACATGTGTCATGCCTTGATCTGACTTGCTCTACTTCCATTGCTTGTACGTCGGTATGGCCGCATAAGCTCTAAGGCCTATAAATACAAGTGGATCTGTTTTTTTTTAATTGTCGGAGAGCACCTAACTTTATTCCACCCTATAAATTTAACTTTTATAGAGATTATGTATCAACAAACGCCAACCGTTAATATAATATAATATTATATTATTATATTTTTGAATTTCCAAAGTGTCGAACACATTTTTACTTAAGCATGGCAATATTTATAGTTTCATATGTACTTTGGGTATTTGGTATTATTTTGTGCGTCGCCACGATAAGCCGATGTGGCTTAAAGCCATAAGCATTCATTCATTCATTACTTTATGCGAGGTTTGGCGTGAGTATAGAGTACAACGTGTGTGACGGGGCCTGGCGGGGAATTTGGGGAACCAGTAAAGTCCCAGCATTCCCTGTGCAAATAAATAAATCAATGCAATACAAATGTATAAATAGACCCGCTTGTAGCCACAGGGTATAGCTCTATAGCCTGGCCCACAGTGACTGTCGTGTATGAACCGAGAATATGCCTATACACAACCCTTACCTTGCGATTATTGGCTGGCCTGCATATTACAGGGTCGCTATTAAACCATATACAGTTATTTAGGTCAGAAACCAGAACAAAGTACAGCCTCTAGGTCAACATCAACAACTTTGTAACAGCCATAACGTTTACAGAATAACGCGACGGACTCAGCTTCTCGCTCAACATCGGCAAATCTCACTCGTTCCTGCGGGAATCTTACGCTTGGCTTCGGAGATCGGTGTTGCCTTGGTTTCACGTGTGAAATGGCGTCAGAAGAAGGTAAGTGTATACGCATGTATACAACGAAGGGAAAGAGATCTTCTGCGCATCAGAACGGCTCTGCCCGGTTTCCTACCACCATAATGCTGGCCGCCATCGTATACGTGAAGTATTCTGAGTATGGTGTAAAATTCATAGGGAGACGACTTGCCTGCCAACATTATGAAGCTCACACTTCGATTTTGCTGCGAGTGGAATTCTGTCATTCACCCGTGGCAAAGCTTGGCTGTTTATCAGTCACGCCTGTTTCCTCTGTCCAAAAAACTGACCACCTCCATGCATGTGCTTGAATTACTAACGAGTATGGGATTTGTCACGCACCTGTGGCTGTGAGTGTGGGGAGGACGGAGGTGTTACTCTGGTCTTAACCTAGGTTTGTTAAATAAACCTTAAGCGCGATAACGCATGGCCTGATTCACTGATACCCTAAGTCATCCGAAGTGTAGCTATGACACAGCTAGCATCAGTAGCCTAAATCGTCTTTTAAGAGTTCCGCTTCGGGAACGGTAGATCCAGGATCAATCCTGGATCGAGTCACACCTAAGACTATAAAAGAGGAAGTTGCAGCTTCCTCGCTTGGCGTTCAGCATGAAGGGGATAGTGCAACGACTGGTTGACCCGTATCAGTATAATGGCTCGAGCGGGACGCCTTACTTGCCTTCGGTAAGTCGTCTCAGTGAAGGAGCACTAGATAAAAGATCGGTGGAAATCCGTCCTGCTACAAGGAGGCACTTTAAATATAGCCTAAGGATTCCTTCGTAGTCATTAGGTTTTGAGGAAGAAAACGGATTCAATAAGCGATACGGCTGTGGGCAGGTTATGTAATCTCACAGTAGGTGCTATGAAATGCATAGTCCCAAGCCTCTGTTTTGTGTGGAGCTTGCTTGTACAGGTATCTCATCCTCACCAACAATTTCTTTTCAGAATGTCAAAATAAAAGATAGAGTCTTAGCATTTGACGCATTTGTTTGAAGGTGTCAAAATTTTAATATTTATTTAGTACTTTATTTATACCGTAGGCACTACAGAAACTATTGAATCGTGTTTTAAATTTTGTCTTCCAGTAGAAATGGTTTTATGAAATCGAACCCTGTTCCGTTTCAATGTATCCTTCACACTCGTGTTTCATTTTTCTGTATCCTTATATCTTGTTTTACTGGATTGTATTTTGAACACTCTTGTTTCAATTTGTTCTATTTTGAAGTGTTGCTTCAACTTGCTGTGTTTTGAACAGTCTTGCTTCAACTTGCTGTGTTTTGAACAGTCAACTTGCTGTGTTTTGAACAGTCTTGTTTCAAATTTCATTCAGAAAAACTATGGAAGGCTCCGGCGGTGCATCCCATGTCACGCGAACAGGTTCAAGCAATATCCGATCAGCTCAGACTGGAGTGTTCTACAGAAGAATTGGACACATATACGGGTAAGTTTTCTAACAGATCCACTTAAAATAAACAAAAATATTCGGTGCAGTCGGCGTGATAAACAAAAATGGGAGAAATAGATGGAATCATATCAGACTGTGGTACTAAGACTTTATGTGTATTCAGCTGGTTCTGGTAGAACTTTATAAAAGGCAGGTTTGTATCATGCTAGAGAACAGTGTATAAGAACAGTTTTGGAGAAACAGTCTGATTTCATTTGTAGCAAGCCACGAGTTTGAAATTAGATTTGGATATTATACTTAGAATATCATCTGCCTTCCATGCTTCACTGGGAGTGGACAACCACTTCTGACTTACATGGCACCAGCTTTATTTATTATTTATATATTTCGCCCTTTCATGGTTTACGAGTGGTAACGATTGTCAGACTTGACCCTTAGATTCAAAATGTTGGCTAAAATAGTCACTTTAAACCCATAACCACCAAAGTTTTTCTCCTATTGCAGAAAGTATTGTAGAAGTGTTGAAATCGTACCAGCGAATAAACGAACTGGTGGAACCAGCACTTCCGGTCAAGTATCCAAGAACCCCCGGCTACAGGCCACAGCCAGAAGAAAACCGTCTGAATGCATGGTATGATGAAAGAATTGAGAGACTAAATAATGTGCTCGCCTATAATTTAAAAATGATACTTGTTGCTGCGTCGCTTGGCGCTGAGCACTGAGAGGTTAGAGCAGGGACACAGGACTGGTTGGCCCGCTGCCATTGTAATGTGACCTGGTGGGGTGTCATGTCTGGTGTCTACCGCATGCTACTAGTACTTCAGTGGCGGCAGGACTTTGGCGGTATGGACTCGCCCTGCGACAAGAAGTCACAGTAAATGACTCACATCTAATGACTCCTCGTGGGCATATGACTGAAAAATTATTAAATACGACGTTCAACTATAAGCATACATACAAACTTACACACACATACATACATACATACATACATACATACATACATACATACATACATACATACATACATACACACACACACACATACACACTTACATACAATCTTTTACTACAAAGCATCTTCTTTGTTTCTAGTTTTTATGAGAGTTTGATAGCTAAGACCTGTATTTTTATCAGCTATCTCACCTTTATCAATTCTCTACGATTGACAAGTTTTTATATTCTATAATATTTCGACATATCTCTAATGTATATCGACGGCCTATACAGTGTTGTAGATAATTGTCGATATAATGTATAGCATTTATGTTTGTTAAGGTATTACCGCTGTGACATCAAAGGAGCGGATAAAGGTAAACTGGCAGGTAAAAAGATTGGCATCAAAGACAACACGGCGGTGGCAGGTGTCCCTATGATGAATGGTTCAAAGATAATGGAGGGTTATGTACCGGAGTATGACGCCACCGTGGTCACAAGGATTCTCGACGCAGGTAGATTTAAAGCCATTTAAGGAATCCTCTGGTCTGTATACGTATGAGTAAGAAAATCTGGATGTTCAACTAGTATAAGACTGATATACAATGCTGGGGAATCATTTATTTTGTGCATGATGGATAAATGATTTAAACGAATAAGACTTTCGTAGAGCAACAAGCGGACTTTGATGTCGTACACTGAAGAATACGTGTTTCAAATGTTCTTCTATGATACGAGCCATGTGAGTAATAAGTATCACGCTGCAGTCGATTGAACACGGTTCAATTTGTCATCTGTTTAATCCAACTTCAATAAACTATTTTGATCTCAACATCTTGAAGCCAGAGGATCAAACCAGTCAAAGAATAAAAATCAACACATGTTTTTTTTGTATCAATCGCTTATCCACAACAAGTATAACTTGCTTTTGACCTTCTGTAATTCTTCAGGTGGGCATATTGTCGGGAAAGCTGCTTGCGAAGACATGTGCATCAGCGGAGGCGGATTTAACAACTCCATTTCTCCGGTTTTGAACCCAGTCAACACGGAACACGTGCCTGGGGCTTCCAGTTCGGGCAGTGCGGCTTTGGTAAGCTGTCATAAACTTAAAAAATGCTTTGGATTTGAAATTGAAAGTCATTAGAGTAATTATCATGTGAATGCCAATGAATGTTGTCGCTATTCCTCTCTGTTTTGACGTCTTCAATTCATCCAGGTGACATACATGATGTATGGAGCAGGTGTTCCCTCAAAAGAAAGTACTTTCGCAAAACACTTGTTTCATACGGTTTCAGAAACGCTTTAATTGGCGTTAATGTTCATTGTTAAGTGAATTAAAATTATACGTGTTTTAAAAGGGGTTGTGTTGATTCTTCAAGACAGTTGTAATACCGCCTAACTTCTGTCTTTTTAGCTGGCTGCTGGCGAGATAGATTTGGCCACAGGTGGTGACCAAGGCGGCTCTATCCGCATCCCCGCCTGCTGGTGTGGTGTGGTCGGACTGAAGCCCACTTTCGGCCTTGTCCCTTACACGGGCTGTGTGCCTATTGAGATGACCCTAGACCATTGCGGACCCATGGCCAGGACCGTCCGCGACTGTGCTCTCTTCCTGGAGGTAAAAAAATGGATGTTGTCTTACATTTAGGCGTATCGTAAAGTGAATGGTCCGTGGTAAATGATAGAATGTCAAACAAACTGTCTGGCAGAATGAATTATTGGGTTAAATATAAAGTTTTATATTAAAGCAACGACCGGTTGACCCGTATTAGTATAATCGCTCGGGCGGGGAGGCTTGCTTGCTCTCAGTGTGTCGTCTGAGTGAAGCAGCACTAGATAAAAGAGCGGTGGAAATCCGTCCTGCGACAAGGAGGCACATTACATACACTCTAAGGACTCCTTCGTCGTCATATGACTGAAAAGTTGTTAAGTACAACATTAAACCCCAAGCACTTTCTCACTCAACACAAGGTAGTTTGCGACATGTATGACAATGTTTGTGACAGTCGATTAGCAATACAGCGATGCTGTTATATTAATTTACAGAATCCACATGTGGAAATCATGAAAAGCTAACCAGGCAGTTCAAGTGCATGTAATTGCCCAGTTATTGTCCGAGTCTACGTTAAATGAATGGGCTTAATTTCTATTTCTGAAATAGGTGGTCTTTTAAACACTTCTGGCGAGAAAACTATTAATCGCAGCTGAACCGTATTCAGGTACCACGGAAAGTGCATAGCTTATGAGATTATGACTTTTTCCAGTGAGCAGATAATGACTTGTATCCAATGTTTGAGCTGCACTTAATTAACGCATTTGTCTGTTTTTCTGATTGTTTAGGTGCTTGCCGGTTATGATGATGGTAGTGACCCAAGGCAGCCCCCGAACATTCAGGTCCCGGAATACAGTAAAATGGTTTGTACTGTAATGTACGCTATATTTATACGTTCTGTTTGCTCCTTAATGATGGTGTTGGATATACAGGTGTATTAGTCAATCCAGACGCCTTATTTATTGACGGACACCATATGGTGTTGAAAAAACAACGTGATATCACCAGCCTATATAACCATGTAAAGCATGTGTACTTTGTATTTTAACTCCTAATTTAATAAATTTATTTATTTATTTACATATTTGATCGGTGTTTTATACGCCGTACCCAAGAATATTTCAATTATATTACGGAGGCCAGGCTTAAGGTGGGAGGAACCCACGACCATCCACAGGTTGCTGAAAGACCTTCCCATGTACGGCCGGAGAGGTAACCAGCATGAGCTGGGCTTGAACTCACAGTGACCGCATTGGTGAGAGGCTCCTGGGTCATGCCCCGCGCTGGCACGCTAACCGCTTCGGTAACGGAGGTCCACCTGGGCGAAATACAAAGTAACCATATGTACCTTATTAGTAGTACCGTCTCATTACGCCTTTTCGCATGGGAAGTGTGAACACAATTAATCCTTATCATCTTGATGTGAATAGGGCTTTTAATTCCCCGTGCATTCAGCTTGATGTGAATAGGGCTTTTAATTCCCCGTGCATTCAGCTTGATGTGAATGGGGCTCTTAATTCCACGTGCATTCCCCTGGAAAGCTTTGCCGACGTCGCTTCAGTGAACATATTCTAGAATAAGTACTAAATAGTTGTAAATAAAAGATAGAACTAAAAAGATACAGTTGTAAAAGCGCTTTTAGTAACCAGCTCTTAAAATGAAACACTGTCCAATGTTTTGTACCTTTTTTCCTGAACTCAAGCAAGGCTTTTTCCCCTTCCTTTGGCACTCCAAGGTTTCATGTCACCCTGCACACAAACACAAAAGTTGTTGTTATCCTGTTTCTTGATTTTAGGTCTTGTGCTGATAACCTTGAACTTTTCTTTTAGCTGCCAGAAAAACTGGAAGGAAAGCGTATAGCGCTGTTACAGGAAGGATTTGAGAACTGTGACAAGGACGTGGTAGATATGGTGAAAGCTGCGGCTCATAAACTCAAGCAAAGAGGGGCGGTGGTCAGTGAGATCAGCTTACCCTGCCATAAAGACGGTAGGTGGAATCTGACAAGTGGAACCAACCTGATTTGCTGCAATCTTCACTAGTGCACGTGCGCTTGTAAAGCGCAGAGTCTCTCCTCACTGACAAACTCTCAACTTACAGAACTGCGTTTTGAATGTAATTCTGAGTGTCACCGTGTGAGTTAGCTTTTAGGTTACTCATTTATTTTCCTTACTATATACGAGGTAAACTTCAACCTCAAAAATATATATCCCCTAACTTTCGCGTGATACAATGCCATACTACCCACATGGAGCTTGCATTTTTCTCTACAAAAATATCCAAAAATCATTGTAGCATGAACACTGTTTTTTGAGCTGTGGTTGCTGGAAGTGAAGTCATAGTATTTTGTTACATTGATAGAAGGGTAGGAAGTAACACTGGCAAAAGTTCGCAGTTCTATGCAAAACTGGCAAGAGTTCGCAGTTCTATGCAAAACAGACAAAATTCGGATGTATTTCAAGTAGGTGCCAAAAAAGTGCTGAAATTTATAGTGCATCAACAACATAAAGTGTCTTTGTGTCAGTGTTACCCAACTAGTGCCCCTTCACTCTTCATTTCGGAGGTAAATCTTGGATCCCATTGCCTGAATTGCGCATGTGTAACCTTTACCACATTACGTCTTCCGTGGACTCTACAAACTGAGAAGATTACGACCTAGACAAGCTTGACGTAATATCAGACTAACGTAGAGTTTTCCCGCGTGGGACCCTTGAACAGAATAGGCCCTTCAACCGTGAACAAGAATAGGCCCTTCCTGAACAGAATAAGCCCATCGTGAACAGAATAAGCCCTTTGAGAGCAGAATTGGCCCTTTGTGAGCAGAATAAGCCTTTTTGAGCAGAATTGGCCCCTTTTTGAGCAGAATTGGCTCTTTGTGAGCAAAGTAAGCTTTTTGTGAGCAGAATAAGCCCTTTGTGAGCAAAATTGGCCCTTTGTGAGCAGAATAGGCCCCCTCGTGAAGAGAATACGCCCTTTGTGAGCAGAAATGGCCCTTTGTAAGCAGAATAGGGCCCTTTGTGAGCAGAACTGGCCCCTTTAGGAACAGAATGGGCCCCCACGTGAGCAGAATTGGCCCTTCGGGGTCTTGGGAGATGCAGCATTAAACATTCAAATGGATATTTTTAGACATTTTAGGGTATTGTATACAAGATATATGATTTTCGATTTATAAATGATTTCTGAATTTGTTATTGTTTTTGTAGCTGATTTTAAAAAAGTCTTGTTTCCTGTCTGTTCGGATTATCATTGTCATGAAGGAAGATGTTTTCTGATTTCAAAGTTCAGTTTCTTTATTGTTTTAAGATTATGACGAGCTATCTACCAATAAAACATTCACAATCGTTGTATCAGTCAAATAATATGTTAAATACGACATAAAAAAGACATGTTACTCGTCTCTTCCCTACGCTTATATGTTTTTCGTTCTTTTGTTTGACAGCATATCACATCTGGTCTCCAATTATTATAGAGGGCATGCATCAGACAATGGTCAAGGACAGCGGTGAGTCGTGTGTAGTTGGTGACCTGTATGGCGTCTGGATGAGGTGCACGATGTGATGACGCAGTGTACGGCATCACTGTTTTGCCTTTATTCACACAGTTTATGGGCTCCATGGTATATTTTGCTCTCCTTGTAAATCCCTAAGACTGTAAGAAACACTCTACTCCATTAATGATCTCAGTGAACACTGTGTGTTCCTATTGGTTTTGTTTCAGTTATCAAAGAAGCTTTTAGCATCAAAATATATTTCAATAAAATTTCGAATTCCGCAGGTATTATAATCAATATGAAATCTTTCCTCTGCTATTATTGCTTTCAGTCAGAAATCTTATAACAGCTGTTTTTTTTTTTATATTTTGTTTCAGGTCATACTGTGGGGTGGAAGGGCCAGCATTTCCCCTCCATGTTAGACAAATTGGGCCAAGGTTACGCCAGCCGTCACCTTGGACATTTCAGAGGTCATCCGGCTGTTCATGATTGTAGGGGAATACGCTAAGACGTCTTACCATGGCCGCTTTTACGCTAAAGGGCTCAGAATCTCGCGAGATCCCCTCACCAGAAAAGTACGATGATGCGCTAAAGGACCATGACGTCATCATCATGCCCACGCTGCCGTTCAAGGCCCTGAAAATCCCCAAGGCGAATAGTACAGTCGCTGGTATGTCATAATTTTAGGGGTCATGAGTTGGTTTATCTTTAGCCTTCTTTTTCCAAATTGTTGAATTGACTAAAATCCGTCAGACGACCGTTGGCGAATAAATTATGGGTGAGGTCGATGGTTCAAATCCCACCGGTTCCGCTGTGTTCTTTTCCCTGGGGAAGATGTCACGTATAATTATATTTCTATATACAAATGAATAAATGAATCAGGTGAATATGATGGTTGTTGTGGCATGTAACGTGACACAAAAGTTCAACTTGTCTATTCAGAAACGTTTAAATGTTTTGTTTCCCATTTTGAGAACGAAGAAATAATATCTATCGATTATATACTTTGTGATAGGTCTTTGATATCCTTTACCTGAAGAAAAGTGAAATGTTAGACAAATAAATTTTGGGGCATCACCTGCATTCTTCTCACTCTGTGTTGTAGAGAGAATCAAAACAGCTATATCCATGGTTCAAAACACAGCGCCGTTTGACGTCACAGGTCACCCCTCTCTGTCCATCAGCGTGGGAAAGTCTGAGGGACTTCCGATCGGGATGCAGATCACTGGGAACTGTTTGACGATCTCACTGTTCTCCAAGTGGCTTCATGTCTTCGAAAGTACTCGAGGATCAGAAGTAAAATGGGTGAGAACGATGTTTCACAGAATATTACAGTACTTTTTATGCATAAACATTATTGAAAAGGTCAATATCTACACTGAGTAGCCATCACGTTGTGTAGGTCATTTTACTTAATACCAAATATAGGTTGTAGTTAAGTACATTGGTGTAAATAAGCGTAACTTTTTTTGGACTTACCTGAAATATTGTAGAATTAATTCTTAGAAACTGGAGAACGATATTTCATAGAATATGACAGTACTTGTACCCTGTTAATGGACTTTTTACCCTGTTACTGTTAATAATGGACTTTTCTCTTTGTATGGTGTTGTTTGGTGTCACAAGTAATTTTTTAGAAAAGGTTTGTTAAAATGTACAACATCCTTTTGTGTGGTTAGAAAATTTGATATCAAGGTAAATCATAAAATATGAGTTAGTTCAATTTTATCCGGGAAAGCCACATATACCGAAAGTATTCCCAGACTTGGTAATTATCCATCTGTGTTATTTCTTCTTAGAAAAGACCAAATGTCTGGTTTTAAGACTTTGTTTTTGTGTAGTTGATCATCTTCTCTGTACAGTTTTTATAAGCCTTTGGCTGGCATTATTGCGAAACTGGCGTTAAGCCATTATCATTATCATCCATTCGTTCATTTTTAAAAGCTTTTGAAATAATAATGTCGACTTAGTTCAATGTGAGATCTGTTTTTGTGTAGGATAGAATGCTAAGACATACTCAAGAATATTGTTTTGATTCAAAAGACCTATAAAATTCGTTCTAATGAAATTTTCCAAACTGGCCTTATATTTTTTTATTTATTACCCATCAGTGAAATCCCTGTATTCCCCTCACTGATACAAATGATACCTTCACTAGTTAGATATCAGTTTTGTTATTACATTTAGCTATTACACTGCTGGAGACCTTGACCCATGACATCATGCATCACAAGGCCGTGCACTTCCGCGCAATATATAGTTCGCCAAACAAGAGGTAGAAATTCTTCATGTGCTTAATTTACGTAAATCCCTATATTGCATTTGCATTAAGCACCTTTGTAAAATGTGTAATTACTTACAGGCAGCATTTAAAACTGTAAAAAGGCTTTGTGAGCGAAATTGCAGCGCGTATTTATAGAATCAGAAATACGACGAAGATGGCACATTGTTTATTTTTTCACGCATGCAACAGATAAACTGATACGCATTTATATACATGTAGAGAAAATGTCACGATATAAATACTAAATAGAATATTGCACAGTGAATGATGAATACAATAAATATTGTTCTTGTGAAAGGTAGAAATGATAACCACTGACTCGAACAATATTTATGGTATTCATCATTCACTGTGCAATATCCTCTATTTACTTTACTTGGCGGCGTTCAAGTTTATGGGTCTCAGGTACTTTTCGTCAGTTTCCTGACAAACATCCGGGTATTCGTATCAAGACATTAAAATATTGAACTCATGGAATTCTTAACTTTTTCCACAAATTTTTATTTGCACTCTCGACTTTGGCATAGTTTACTTTATACACCTACTTTCACATGTCTGCATTCCTAAAGTAGGAGCTAAATACAAAAGTTAAATTGCTTCCAGATGAAAATTGAATGAATTTGTATGTTTTTGCGCCTGAACTTTTCCTCATGATTAACATCGAAAAGTAAAATTTATTTATTTCATTGGTGTTTTAAACCGTACTAAGAAAAGCACAAACATTCTTGGACCCAGTCTTTTCGTTTGATAGACTGGTATTTCAGAGTCTTTAATTTCGTTTAACTTCTTATCTATTATATACATTGGCAATCCTTACCTGCTCTTAACTTGTGGCATAGATTACATATGTTGACAATTCCGATATACCTACGTCATATGTAGTGCTGGCTATAACCTTCAATACATGATATTTTATGGAGAAAACGTCCCACTGACCTTTCCAATTCACACAGATATTCTTTTCACGCTAGGAATCAGCACTAACCACAGCCTATATTGACGCCTGTATATTACTCTTGGAAAGAAGAGCGAGTATTTCACCACGGTAATGAGATGATCAATATGATCACAAACATAACGTAATGTTATTCGACAGTGAATTATGGAAATTCAAAAGAAAAGTTTTCTGATGTCTCAGTGGATGAATGTGCACAGTTTTGTTCTTAAACACAGAAAACAGATCCAAAAGAATGTAAGATCTTTTTAATTTCCTCAGCTCGTGTCATATTTACATTGGGCCGGGGGGGGGGGGGGGGGGGGGCGCTCGGAGAGGAGGACTTTACTTCAAATGTTTACGCAAACTTGACAATATTTATTCATTAATTTGATTGCTGTTTCACGCCGAACTTAAGAATATTGCATTTACACGACATCGGCCATCATTATGGTGGGAAGAACCGCTCAGAGCTCCGAGTAAACACGCGATCATCTGCATGTTGCTGGCAGACATTCCAACGTACATTCAAAGAAGAAGTGAGCAGGCGCTACATTTGAACTCACTCACTTACAGGAGGGCGGCGAATGCCCTTTATCGGTTTCTGCACCTGAACTCTTCTTCCAACATACTTATGAATTTTTAATTTCGGTAGATTGTATGAAATAATCACCACAGCATATAAAGTTAACTACTGTTAACTAGCTACTGGTGTTAACTACTGTTTTCTGTGGGTTTTGGGACTGTATTGTGAAGAACCATGCAGAGTAATGGCGTAATATTGGTACAGAGGAGCAGAGTCATGTCGGCCCAACTCTGTCCGAGTTAATGGACACTTACGAGGTCATTTCGAAATCCAAATCTAAAGAATTTAACTGGTGTATATACTGATGAGGAAATAAGTGCAATGATAAAACAATATTATTATATATTTGATGTGTATTATATACCTGGTGTGTATTATAACCTTACACTGTGAAAGGTAAAGTAACACGAAGACCAACTATTTTTATTTTGACTGTTTTAATGACACAAAATAAATGGTTCGCTTATATTAGTTAAAAATAACACATATGTTCAACATAAATTCAACATAAAAATTCCAATAAACAAACAGGACATCATGTTGAATATAACACATATGTTCGACATAAATTCAACACAAAAATTCCAATAAACAAACAGGACATCATGTTGAATATAACACATATGTTCGACATAAATTCAACACAAAAATTCCAATAAACAAACAGGACATCATGTTGAATATAACACATATGTTCGACATAAATTCAACACAAAAATTCCAATAAACAAACAGGACATCATGTTGAATATAACACATATGTTCGACATAAATTCAACACAAAAATTCCAATAAACAAACAGGACATCATGTTGAATATAACACATATGTTCGACATAAATTCAACATAAAAATTCCAATAAACAAACAGGACATCATGTTGAATATAACACATATGTTCGACATAAATTCAACACAAAAATTCCAATAAACAAACAGGACATCATGTTGAATATAACACAGTATTATGTCATAATAACAGATTATACACTATAGTATCACTCAGGCAAGAGACTTCCTCTTAAAATTAACAGATTAATTCTTTTCAGTGTAGTAAATAAATGGAAAACGTTTTGTATTCGATAACAAGAAAAAAAATCATTAAGCTATATTTTAGTAACATGAGCAGAGTCCCAAACAACAAAGAGTTTGACTACGCTCATAGTAACACAGCAGATAAACCATCGTAAATACTGGTTTTAGATGCATGTGATATTGCTCAGAGTTACGAACTGAAATTTATTGATTATTGGGTTGATAGTATGCTTTTGTGTTCTTTTCTTCAACCTTTTATGGGGGGGGGGGGGGGGTGCTGCATATTTGAGGATTTTTTTTTACTTAAAAGTAAAGGATTAAACATATGTATCTCATCTTGTAAAGGCAGCACTCAACGATCATTGAATCACGATAATTGCGCGCTTCCACCTTATTCCCCTATGTGTTTAATCAAGTGTACCGAATTCTCCATGATGATATAGCTTTCTTGAGTTGGTTCAAAAATAACTGAAGCCAAATCTGGAGATTTTACAATAACAGATCACACTGTGACAATCACATTGGGCATTGTCCTCATTAGACCTGATTTTATGATCTGATGAAAGTGATGTACGGTTATACTTACGCCTACGTGACAATGCATTTCACGACATTTGAACCTTATCTAGAGGGTTCAGATTTCGACCTTACTTCGAAAGATGTAGGTCAGTAAGGTCAACGGACAGCCAGATTTGCATCATACTCCACGAACTAGCTGATTTTTATTGTACTGGACATTACTTCACCTGTCCAGCTAATATCTGTGGTAAGATTTATGTCAGTCTTCGACATATGCTCTGCATCTAGTTAAAAAACAGAGTGTACAAGAACACTGAAACATACCTTTAGAGACCTTTTCAATGAAGCTGCTTTTTCTGACTGCCCCGGACCGCTTTCTACTGGTATTGAAACACAGTCCCGTCCATCTGCATGGACACTCTGAAATCACCAGGGGTTTTTGGATTTTCGTCACCTATAGAATCAACGTCTAAGATGAACTGCGGGGGAGGTAAATACATAATTACTATGGTATTTTGGTAAGTGGGAAGGTCTTCCAGCAACCTGCGGATGGTCGTGGGTTTCCTCCGGACTTCGCCCAGTTTCCTCCCACCATAATGCTGGCCGCCATCGTATAAGTGAAATATTTTTGAATACGGCGTAAAACACCAATCAAATAAATAAATCTATGGTGTTTTGTACCCTATTCACTTCATGAAGTGAAGTAGTGCCGCGTTTTATTCAACCTATATATTAATTTGTCCTATATATATAAAGTATAACGGTAATTTTTGATGTATGTAAATCTTAAATAGCCATGACATGCGATGGAGCTTTCGCGTTGAATTACTATTAGCTTTACATAGCTATTACATAGCTTTTTCGCAATAGCCTTTTCGTCATTTCCACAGTACAACGTTCGCTGCAGGCCCCTTGCCCACTAGCAATATGGTATGAATATCTCTACGTGACTGTGGCGGGAAAGTTCTTCACTAAATTGTCAAAGGGCTGCTTACCCTGGGCATTTTCACTTTCATTCACATGAAACTGACCCATACTGTAAAACTGAAAACGTCTTGAGAATGGCGTTAAACAACAATGAAATAAACAAACGAATTTGTCACTGGGAGAGTTAAGACATTATAAAACTGATTTATGGTGTCATTTCACATCCATGAGGTTGTTCAGCTATATTCCACATCCATGAGGTTGTTCAGCTATATTCCACATCCATGACATTCTTCAGCTATATTCCAACTATTCGTTTCAGGGATATATTTAGGTTAACAACTTAGTGGATCGCACATTATAGCATGCTAATTGTAACGAATTCCAAATTCAGCGCAAAATTTCAGTTTTTTTATATTTAATGACATTTTGATGTATAAAATTTAATTAAATTATATATTACATCCCAGGTAATGGATTGCTCACCCAAAAATGTGGCCATTTCGTAGCTATTGTGTGATGGTTTAAAAAATATGCCGTTTTACAAAATTTCGCCAAAACTCCAAAATGGCCCCCCAAAATACTCATGTGACAATATTTTGAGTCGAGAACATCAAAATTTGCAATAAGATGTTTTATTTAAAACATGTTCAAAAATGGTTTCCTCCCACGTTGAAAAAAACCATAAGATTAATTTAAATTTCACTGTCTCGCCAGTCAAGTTGTGTATCTTGTGGATGTCACCTGCTCTGCCTCTGCCCCTCACTTTGTAGCTGAACTACTTAAAGAGCATGCTGGAGACTCTTGGTATATTTTATTTACTATTATACCATGGGACAGGTACAGCTGTGATAAAAGAGTTAAGAGTAAACTCGTCTTAAAAAACATACTACCAAATAGAGAGAGTGAGTGAGTGAGTGAGTGCGTGGGGTTTAACGTCGTACTCAATTTTTCAGTCAATTGACGACGAAGGTATCCTTAGGGTGCATGTAATGTGCCTCCTTGTAGCAGGACGGATTTCCACCGCTATTTTATCTATTGCTGCCTCACCGAGACGACTTACCGAAGGCAAGTACGCTGCCCGCCCGAGCCATTATACTGATTCGGGTCAACCAGTCGTTGCACTAGCCCCTTCATGCTGAACGCCCAAATAGAGAGAGGCTTGGAGAGAGGGTTTTGTTCCTTGACATAAGCACCTGTGAGATCCCCTATATTGTCTGTCCCTATAACCCTATTTGTGAATTATCCTTGCCAGTTCCGAGAATCTGATTGTCAAATGGTCTCAGACAGCAATGTCTACTTCAACGCGGCTAAAAGTACACTCATTACCTGAATTAATCACTTATCTGACGGATTCATCTCTCGATCACACTACGAAATGTCACGCGACGAACAAAACCCATGCCTAAAATAATGGTACCGCAAGAGTTTCACATCTCCAAATCCATGCCAGCCAGAAACCAATCATTGTTCTTCACACCTCCGATATTACCGCCATTATCTGGCAGCAGGGCTAATGTTTGTCGTCTCCGCCACTGTCTGTCAGCTCCGCCATTATTGGTCAACTCTACCATTGTCTGTCAGCTTCTTCATTTTCTTTCAGCTCCGCCATAGTCACACGCCACCAATCATCCTCCTCCACCAGGAGGGCGCGACGAGCCATGACCAACCATGACCAACCCTAAACAATAGCCCCTACTTAGCCTATGTTGCACCGTCCGCTCATATATATGCTAATCTGGCTACGCCCGCACAACTGCAGACAGTTATGTAACGTATAACTGGGGGCTATTTACAGTGTCCAGTTATTTAGGTCAGCCATTCAGCATAATTGTATGGCCTCCATCCAAGTCCAGAGGGCAAAAGGTTGGTACCATAGGCGGCGATAGCCTTCTCATAACTGCTCGTCTGATCGATCTGCTCTCTCAATAGTGCATGAGCAAATCTTACGCTTATCGTCTTAACCCCTCGTAGCCTTGGTTCAACGTGCACAATGGCGTCAGGAGAAAGTAAGTGTAAAGATGGAGCACAGGGGGTCACTTGCACAAGGCTTTTTGAAAATGAAGGCAAACTTCGATAGACATAACTTATAATCAGAAATTACAACCCTGTTGTCAATATTTAGTCACCGCTAACATGATATTAAACCCGGTACAAACTCTTGATGAACTTAGATGAACTGGTAGCTAATAATTTTCGCAAGAATGTGCAGTTTAATTGCCTCAAAAAGATACTACGTACAACAGCTTCTTCGCAGGTTGTTGTTATCTGATGAAATCACTTCAATGTAGAACTCTTTAGAAAATGAAGGCATGGAACGCTTATCCCTTGTACAGTGTCAATTAATACAGACCACATTTATGTACCGGTTCGAATGAAGTTTGGTCTACGATCACAACTCCGAATTATAAATGCTCTTGTTTTTAATAGTCTTGTTTCATCTCTCTGTATTTTAAATATTCTTATTTCCATTTTCGGGGCCTCCGTGGCCGAAGTAGTTAGTCTGCCAACACGGCGCAATGACCCAAGAGCCTCTCACCAATTGGGTAGTTGTGAGTTCAAGCCCATCTCATGCTGGCTTCCTCTCCGGCCGCACGTGGGAAGGTCCACCACGACCTTGTGGATGGTCGTGGGTTTCTTTTCTTCCGAGATCTGCCCGGTTTCCTCCCACCTTAATGCTGGCCGCCGTGGTATAAGTGAAATATTCTTGTATACGACATAAAACACCACTTAAGAAAAAAAATAAATAAATAAATAAATAAATAAATAAATTTCCACTTTCTTGAAGATGACCTGTGGAAGGCACCGGCGGTGCATCCCATATCACGTGAACAGGTTCAGGCAATATCCGATCAGCTCAGACTGGAGTGTTCTGCCGAAGATGTCGACTCATATACGGGCAAGTTTTCTAACAGATTCACTTACAATAAACAAATATATACGCTGCAGTTGGTCAACACAATGAGAGAAATTATATCTGATTGTTCCGACCAAGACTTGTTTGTATTTTTTCGATTTTGGTTGACTAGACCTAAGTAATGAAGTGAATGTATAATTAAGCAAACAAGGCATTGAAGCTGCCTGACTTCAAAATGTTTATCACAAGACTATAATCGCCAAATGTTTTTTTTTTCCTATTGCAGAAAGTATCGCAGGAGTGTTAAAATCCTACCAACGAATTAACGAGATGGTGGAGCCAGCACTTCCGGTGAAGTATCCCAGAACCCCAGGCTACAGGCCACAGCCAGAAGAAAACCTTTTAAATGCATGGTAAGATGAAAAGGTTGTCAAAATATAGGTACTCGGTGAAAGAGAACTTCTTACATTCTTTAACGTCAACTATATATATATATTATAAATACATCTGAAATCAATGTCCTCGTTGAAAACGCGACGTTGGTTGATGTGTTTGCGAATCAACCAACTCCGTATTCTCGGTATCCAAGCAAGAATAGTTCTTTGCCCAGGTTGTTCTCTGAGATTTAACTAATACGCTTGAGAATTGATTCCTGGATGTACGACGATAACTTGAGAGGCTCAGAAAGTTCAGCTCGATTTAAATATCACAACAAACATATCTGAATTTATAAATTAAAATTTGACTAAGATATTAGAAATATTATGATAGGCCTATACTGTTAGTTCTGCGGAACAACTGTGTTGTTTCTAATTAGAAGTCGTGTCGAGAAAATGTTATTTTGGTCATTTTAGCTCAATATACACTTCACTTCATGTAAAGGCTTGTTTTTAATTTTATTACTCTTTTGAAAGCGAAACCTAGAACAGATTGTTAAGCCTACTTTACCTGCTGTCTGTCCCCACATCTTCATACGAAACAAAAAACTTCAAAAAAATGTGAAATAATCTGCAATCTTTTGGTATTTGTATTTTTTTCTTTCTGTAACATTTGCCTTTCATTAAGGTATTACCGCTGTGACATCAAAGGCGCAGCGACAGGTAAACTGGCAGGTAAGAAGGTTGGCATAAAAGACAACACGGCGGTGGCAGGTGTCCCGATGATGAACGGCTCTAAGATAATGGAGGGATATGTACCGGAGTTTGACGCTACCGTGGTAACACGAATTCTGGATGAAGGTAAAACCAAATATGACTTTTTGTGGGTAAAACACATGTTTCTGTTATTGTGACAACATTGCCACAAACACATGAAGGAAGATAATTGACGGGGGAAGGGGGCACGGTACTGACTAACGGTAAGCTGGTTGGCAATGGTGCGGCCTTTTTTTTTTTACCTGTAGAATCAAACCAAGTTCTTTTGTTTTCCAAATGTTTCTCCTGTGCACTAAACAGTGGCCAGTCACCACAATACGAAAACAAGCTCACGGTTTACGAACTAATATAAAGCTGTGTACTCATCAACTTTTTTTAAACCGGATAACCATAACTGTTGTGCCACTTAGTGTTATTGACCAAAGTAGTACGGTATTCAAACAAGGGACGGTATTCAAACAAGGGACCAAGCAACAAATTTTTATATAAGCAGTGTTCATTGATGTAAGTTTGGCCTCGCGTCATTACATTACAGACAACGTCAGCTTTTAAATTTATTAGACATTAGTCCCTCCTTACCATGAGAAAGAGTCGGAATTCCTTCTTCGCTGTGTTATTCTTTAATGGCTTTAAAAGACAATTACCATTTAATAATTTGTTACAATTTTCTTCTTTTGTTTTGCCCAGATGTTAAAAAGAGAAGCTATATAACATGGCAAGTCACGGCTACGTCTTTTAGAGCTACGTGTTGAAAACGTCTGGAATTCTGTGGAGATCGAAATGTACATATTCTGTGTTAAGGAGACTATTACGGAGATTTTTGGCAAAAAATCCATCAGCGTAAATTCAATACAGTTTCTGCTATTATTAAAAAATAACCCCAAAAATTACTTTTCATAAAGTATTAACCTCGTTTGTGGACGTGTTCCTGTTCAAAATACCGAGACAATTTCACTTATACGATGGAGGCCAACATTGTGGTGGGAGAAAACCAGGCAAAACCCGGGAGAAACGGAAGACCATCCGCAGGCGGCAGGCAGATCTTCCTACGTACGACCGGAGAGGAAGACAGCATGATAGAATAAATAAATACTATAGGTATGAGTCTGATATTTACTGAAAGGCGATAATTTGGGTTATTATTGATAAATACTCAAAATTCGATATAGTTAGAGAATTTGTATTTTTGCGAAAAATCTCCTGTATTTGTCTCTCAAAATTCTGTCCCTATTTCACGCTTTGATCTGACGCACATTTCTCTGTCTCTCAAGGTGGTCAGATTGTTGGAAAGACGGCCTGTGTAAACATGTGTCTGGGCGGGGCGGGATTTAACAACGCTCTGGCCCCCGTGCTGAACCCTGTGAAGAAAGATCACGTCCCCGGAGGATCCAGTTCGGGAAGCGGGGCTCTTGTAAATGACCTATCATATCATACCAATATATGTATGTAGCAGGAACAAGCAGACCTAACGCTGATTATTCCCAACTGCTGTCTAGATGACATGCCTCAGTGAAGAAAATATTCAACCATCTGTGCTTTCAGGATACATGAAAAGTTGTTACGAAAGCGAAAGATGAAGGAAAATTAAGAGAGACAGATCAAACAATTAGAATAAAGTCATTCTTGAGGCGTGTTTTATATGTCTTAATAACCTCTCTATTTTATGAATAAATTCCGTTAATAATCGAAAATACTTTCGTTAATATTCGGAAATGAACTCACTGAGAACGCACGACCAGCTTAGCAAGAAAGGGTTCTCCCCCAACAAAATGACGTCAGCACAGCAGGCTACATGATTTCAGGAGTGACCGCTAGGAAAACTGTAGTTTAAAGCTATTTTTATGCACCATGAAGATAGTGGAGAGGTTTTTTTACTTTTATGCATTAGGCCATATATCATACACTCCGTATTAAGAAATAAAAACCATGCTTTTCATGTTACGTAGCTTAATGTTAAATCTTGTTCTTTTTTTTCAGCTGGCCGCTGGTGAGATCGACCTGGCTACAGGTGGTGACCAAGGTGGTTCTATCCGGATCCCCGCCTGCTGGTGTGGTGTCGTCGGACTGAAGCCCACTTTTGGTCTTGTTCCTTACACGGGCTGTGTGCCTATAGACATGACACTGGATCATTGCGGACCGATGGCCAGGACGGTCCGCGACTGTGCTCTCTTCCTGGAGGTAGGTTTTCATTAACCATAACATTATCATTAAAGGTAAAAATGGTTTTTGATGATAAAATTTATGACATTTTTTCGAAAAAAAAATTTCACTGTTACAGAAAGTACTAACGATATTGTAGTTATTACTTTTAAATAATTATCTTAATTTGTTGAAAAATAACTCCTGTAGTAAAATTTGATCGGGCATAATTTTGCCACGTACAAGCGTTATGCAGGCTGATAACAAGGTCCCACAAAGAAACCAAGGTGTCTGGAGTTCAAAATGGATGCAGTAGTGAATTTTGTTATCATGACGTAGATTGGGGATTTATACCAGCTGGTGGGTGGCCTTCAGTTCGACAGGTAATGAGACCAAACCGATAATTTTGTTCGTTTAGAATCATCAAAGTACTTGTCCATACTTACATAGACTCAAAAAAAGAAACCCGTATGTATATTTTCACAAGATAAATCTACTTTAGATTAAAGTAGTAAAATTAATTTAATACAACGTAATTTTAAGCCAAAGTTACACCGTGAGGAAGTCAGAGATTTAGTGATGACAAAATAAGCAACACAGAGAAAAAACACTTGTGTTAAAATCTAACTCAACAACTTCTGTTGCTTTCATGCAACACAGAAATGTGTTACCTCAACACAAAAATGTATTAGATAAATGTGACGTACACATTTTTGTGTTTAATAATATAAAAACACAACTTTACCAAAATGAAGTAATGTATGCATACCAAACTAACTTGTGTTGGTACAACAAATATTGTGTATAACATCTAACACATCTGTGTTGAATTCTTGTGTCAGGTTTTCACTATAATCTTGCTTAACAACGTTAATGGCGTAAAGGTTCACCAGAAACAAGTTGACCAAATACAGGCTAGTGCTCTTGGATTCTTTAAATTACACTGCTTTTGTTGTGAAATTCGTGTAAGCAGAAATGACACTTTTAAGTGAGATTTGCATGTTATCAGACTAACTGATATTCACGTATGAGTCATATAAAGATATTCGCTTTATATGAACTGTTCTACCTGTCACTCGGGAGTGATAGCAGACAGATAACCGACGCACACCAACTGGTGGATAAAGTTCACTTTCTTTATTCTCATGTACAAAGGGTACATCTCGCAATAAGCCGTAATGGTTGCACAAGATGTGGTTTGATGTGATGTATGGTAAATGGCTGTAACAAATGAAATAATTGTATATCTAAAGGGAGATAAAACTGAGACAAAAACACATGAACTTTTTCTGGGAGTTGTCTCCCCTGAATGGTTTACTTTGGCGGGACGATTATGAATAAAATAACTCGCTAGCATATAGCTTGCTATACTGCTTTGTCCAAAAAGAACTTAGTTTTACTGTTATGATTACTTAACATTATGATGAACACTAAAACAAGCTAACAACACCTTATCAATGAATTACAGTACAGCTACGATTTGATGGTGCTGTTGTTGTAAAAGGTCACAGTTCAAATCATCGACCGTCCATGTCGTATAACTTGGCTATTTTTACACTGTCGGCCAAGTACACAACAATGTTTATGAAGTTGCACGATAGTAGCTCACAGTTCAGCTCAACATTTAAATGACGAAACGGAAATGCTTGCTAGCAAATTCTCCATGTGATCAAGGTCCGATCAGGTGTCCAGCAGCTACAAAATTCACCTCCAAACAGAAAAGTTCCAAAGAAACGTATTTGCGATGCACTACATGAACTGTATCTAATGCCCTGGGACCACATAAGGTGAAAATGGTAACTTGATACATTGTGCTCTACATGTTTGGTTACTTAATCCACAATATCGATGGCAGGTTCTGGCCGGATATGACGACGGCAATGACCCCAGACAACCCCCAAACATCCAGGTTCCGGAATACAGTAACATGGTGCGTCGTCATTTATCTCTCTATTTTCAGGTGTTGAGTGTAAATTTTCGGTGGAACCTTTGTGGTTCAGTTGGTTAGCGCTCTAGCGTAGCGTAATGACCCAGGAGTCTCTCACCAATGCGGTCGCTGTGAGTTCAAGTCCAGCTCAAGCTTCCTCTCCGGCCGTACGTGGGAAGGTCTTTCAGCAACCTGCGGATGGTTGTGGGTTTCCTCCCATCATAATGCTGGCCGCTGTTGTATAAATGAAATACTCTTGAGTACGACGTAAAACACCAATCAAATAAATAAATAAATAAATAAATCTTCGGTTGATTTGAGAGAACATTTTAAAATCTTTACGTTTTGTTTTAGATATGTAATTGTAATTTTAAATATGTAATTGGTATATGGGCACATAGCTAAGCGTCCATGTGTAATGAAACTACAGGGAACTAGTTTAACTAGGAACCTGTGCTATCACAAACGTGAAAAGGAAAGACAAAAAATAAGGAATAGAGGGTAACCCAAGGAAGGCCAATGCTTGTTCTGTTCAAAACTATATACACTATATGTTGTCTTGTTAATGTTACCCACTCGGACGCTTTGTAATGAATACTGCTTACAGGACGCTGATACATGTACCTCACTCCCTCCCTCCCTCCCTCCTTCCCTGCCTCGCACTATACAATGGAGATATGTGTCTAATTTACACGGGTTCCGCGTGGATGGAAATAGGTTATTATATTATATTTTGTCCTCAATAGATGTCATAGTAGTTCACCTGTTGTCTTTGCATCCATATGTTATACATTTTTCCGCAAGAGGTAGACCGCTTTACAGGCGGGTTATGCTCCCCTTTTGTCGTCAAGAATTCTTCAAAGCTATTAATTTTTATGCAAGCTGACAGAAACCCTGGAAGGCAAACGTATAGCTCTGTTACGGGAAGGGTTTGAGATCTGTGAGAAGGATGTGGCGGACATGGTGAAAACTGCGGCCCATAAACTGGAACAGAAAGGGGCGGTCGTCACTGAGATCAGCTTACCTGGCCACAAAGACGGTGGGTAGTTATTCATCAATAACCTCATTCCATCTCACGGTATTTTTATGCAGACTGTCCGTTAAACGCACCATGAGTGAATTTTGATTGGGTTTCTGTTCCACATGAGGATCCCATTGGAGTGACATATATACTGTGCGTGGCTCAATGCCATGCGCCTATCGATAATGTCGCTGTAAGTTCAAATTCACGTCATGCATGCTTCCTCTGCAGTCGTTCGTGGAAGGTCGGCCCGAAAGAGAGAGAGAGAGATTACTTCGATTTTTAGGAATTTTGTTAGGATACCTCTTGGGTTGAAAAGTTGAAAACGCTTTATTCCAAATTTCGACATTCTTATATAGTTTATCAGGTTTACTACCTTACTTTCATATCCACACGCAAATTATTTAATATCAGTGTAATGCTCATCTTCAGGATTCCGCATTTCTTCTGCAATCGGTATAGAGGGATTCTACCAAACAGTGATGGCAGGCAGTGGTAAGTAGGTAAAATATGACCCAAGCATATTAGCCATCACTGTTTTTTTTTTCGTGCAGTGATGTGTTAATTAAGACGGTTGGATATGTCGACCCGTTCTGTAATGGAACGGAAAAATGTCATGCTTGTTAACGTCTACATAAATTGATCTGCATATTTCATAAGGTACAAGTAGTCATGTTTACGCACGTGTTTTCACAACATTCTTGCCAACCTCTGCGTGTGAACATGATTTAATTAACTATTGATTTGTTGATTTCTAATTGATTATTGATTTCTAAAGAGTAAATAATTAATTTTATATTTGAATAGTTGCTAATAGTCTATCTTGAGATTCGGTCGCGTATTTACGTCAGGCGTCACTCTAATATATAAATATTAGAGTCATCTAATGCATTTGTTATGAAATTGTGTCAAACTGTCCGTGGCATGAATGTTCCCGTTAACATTTTTTCTTGTTACTCTTGATCTTTCCTCGATGGTTAATAGAAACCGATGTATACAACAAAGATGTATAAAACCAAATGGATTAACTGAACAAAAAAAAATTTTTTTTCAAAATTTAACTATTTCTCACAAATGTAGTTATTTTTATTTTAACCAGCTGTATTAAAGGCATGACAAGTCAAAGCCTTACATAAATATCCGATGTCAGATCAGAAAGAGACGTAACGTAACTCAGTTTGCAGTCTAGTAAAATAATGTTATCTTCCAGGTCACACCGTGGGCTGGAAAGGCAGTACTTTCCCTCGATGTTAGACCACTTGGGCCAGGCTTGTTCGAACCGATCAAGGGATTTCTCTGATGTCGCTCGCATGTACTTGATCGCTGGACACTACCTGAAGATGTCCTATCATGGCCGCTTTTACGCCAAGGCCCAGAACCTCGGCCGATCCCTCAAAAAGATGTACGATGACGCTCTGATGGACCATGACGTTATCATCATGCCCACACTGCCTTCAAAGCACCCAAGATTCCCAAGGCAGACAGCACTTTCCCGGGCAAGTATCGAGTTATGGGATATGTTCTTTTACGAATTCACGAATTTCATTGGTGTTCTTGAGTTTTTAATTTCAATGTTTATGAATGGCCGATAGATAATTTTGGCAATCTGCCTACAATTGTTTCATGTTTCTCCTTTACCTTTTACAGAGCGAATCGCATTACTAAGAGGGATCACTCCAAATACCAGCCCCTTTAACGTAACTGGCCACCCATCCTTGTCCATCAGCGTGGGGAAATCTGAAGGACTTCCGGTTGGGATGCAAATAACTGGGAAATTGTTTGACGACCTGACGGTTCTCCAAGTGGCTCATGTGTATGAGAGTATGAGAGGAGAGACCGCGTGAATCCAAAACAGAAATAATATTTCTGATAATGCACTTCGTACGTGACAATATGTGGCATGTCGTAAGCTCACCACAAAGACACTAAAGCAGAGTACATTGCCTAATGCGCAGTATTGTTTGGAACAGTGGATTTTCATTGGATGACGCTCCCTGTGTAAAAATCCGGATGTATTCCATTTTACTTTGACAACATTGTTTCAGGTGGCCGATCATTAAATTATCCCGAGGTGCCAGTAGGGAACGATCACATTTTTGTGTACACACCAACAATCCACACTAAAATACTAGCTGGTTCAACTCTGCGGAGCGGCTACTAGATCGTTATCTAGTTATCACAGGCCAGTACAGAGAGCGTCTACTAAATCACTCTAGACGTTTAGCCACAAGTCAGTACAAAGAGCGGCTACTAGATCACCACATAGTGTGCCACACCCCAGTATAGGGAGCGGATACTAGTTCACTATAGCCATTTAGCCACAAGCCAGTATAGAGAGCGGTTACTAGATCACCATAGCCATTTAGCCACAAGTCAGTATAGAGAGCGGTTACTAGATCACTATAGCCATTTAACCACAAGCCAGTATAGAGAGCGGTTACTAGATCACCATAGCCATTTAGCCACAAGTCAGTATAGAGAGCGGTTACTAGATCACTATAGCCATTTAACCACAAGTCAGTATAGAGAGCGGTTACTAGATCACTATAGCCATTTAACCACAAGTCAGTATAGATAGCGGATACTAGTTCACTATAGCCATTTAGCCACAAGTCAGTATAAAGAGCGGTTACTAGATCACCATAGCCATTTAGCCACAAGTCAGTATAGAGAGCGGTTACTAGATCACCATAGCCATTTAGCCACAAGTCAGTATAGAGAGCGGTTACTAGATCACTATAGCCATTTAACCACAAGCCAGTATAGAGAGCGGTTACTAGATCACCATAGCCATTTAGCCACAAGTCAGTATAGAGAGCGGTTACTAGATCACTATAGCCATTTAACCACAAGTCAGTATAGAGAGCGGTTACTAGATCACTATAGCCATTTAACCACAAGTCAGTATAGATAGCGGATACTAGTTCACTATAGCCATTTAGCCACAAGTCAGTATAAAGAGCGGTTACTAGATCACCATAGCCATTTAGCCACAAGTCAGTATAGAGAGCGGTTACTAGATCACCATAGCCATTTAGCCACAAGTCAGTATAGAGAGCGGTTACTAGATCACTATAGCCATTTAGCCACAAGCCAGTATAGAGAGCGGTTACTAGATCACTATAGCCATTTAGCCACAAGCCAGTATAGAGAGCGGTTACTAGATCACTATAGCCATTTAGCCACAAGTCAGTATAGATAGCGGTTACTAGATCACTATATCCATTTGGCCACAAGTCAGTATAGAGAGCGGTTACCAGATCACTATAGCCATTTAGCCACAAGCCAGTATAGAGAGCGGTTACTAGATCACTATAGCCATTTAGCCACAAGCCAGTATAGAGAGCGGTTACGAGATCACTATAGCCATTTAGCCACAAGCCAGTATAGAGAGCGGTTACTAGATCACTATAGCCATTTAACCACAGGTCAGTATAGAGAGCGGTTACTAGATCACCATAGCCATTTAGCCACAAGTCAGTATAGAGAGCGGTTACTAGATCACCATAGACATTTAGCCACAAGCCAGTATAGAGAGCGGTTACTAGATCACTATAGCCATTTAGCCACATGCCAGTATAGAGAGCGGTTACTAGATCACTATAGCCATTTAACCACAAGTCAGTATAGAGAGCGGTTACTAGATCACTATAGCCATTTAGCCACAAGCCAGTATAGAGAACGGTTACTAGATCACTATGACCATTTAACCACAAGTCAGTATAGAGAGCGGTTACGAGATCACTATAACCATTTAGCCACAAGCCAGTATAGAGAACGGTTACTAGATCACTATGACCATTTAACCACAAGCCAGTATAGAGAGCGGTTACTAGATCACTATGACCATTTAACCACAAGTCAGTATAGAGAGCGGTTACTAGATCACTATAACCATTTAGCCACAACCCAGTATAGTGAGCGGTTACTAGATCACTATGACCATTTAGCCACAAGTCAGTATAGAGAGCGGTTACTAGATCACTATAGCCATTTAGCCACAAGTCAGTATAGAGAACGGTTACTAGATCACTATAACCATTTAGCCACAAGCCAGTATAGAGAGCGGTTACTAGATCACTATAGCCGTTTACCGACAAGTCAGTATAAAGAGCGGTTACTTGATCACTATAGCCATTTACCGACAAGCCAGTGTAGAGAGCGGTTACTCGATCACTATAGTCATTTAGACACAAGCAAGTAGTGAGCAGTTACTAGACCACTATATCCATTTAGCAACAAGCCGGTATAGAGAGCGGCCACTAGATCACAATAGCTATGTAGCCACAAGCCACTACACTATGTGGGAAGGTCTATCAGCAACCTGCGGATGGTCGTGGGTTTCCCCCGGAGTCTGCCAGGTTTCCACCCATCATAATGCTGGCCGCCGTCGTATAAGTGAAATGTTCTTGGGTACGGCGTAAAACACCAATCAAATAAAAAAATAAATAAATAAATAAGCCACTATAGAGCGGCCACTAGATCACAATAGCCATTTAGCCATAAGCCAGTACAGAGACCAGTTACTGTAGTTTCGTTTAACATATGGCCTATATTCAGCTACCTGTAAAATCAATGATACTGGCTACCAAACTTGCCTTTCATTAGTGACACGTAACACCACAAGTTCTACACATTGATATTCTGGAAACCCGTATTACTTTAAATAAAATGAAGTTATGAAACTCCTATTTCATAATGGTAAACTCCATAAGCTACGTTTCGATACTCAACACCCATTGCCTCGGAAGATGCAATTATTCAATAAGAAGTGGCATGCTGGGTAGTGGGAGTGAACCATACTGCGGTGAGATCGTAAAGTACAAGAGATAAAATAAATTTCATCTATTAAGGAGGTTATATTATATTTCAAAGTGTAAACAATTTCAAATATAGCTGTGTCAGAAACAGGTTTTAGAGTAAAGTCGATAACAGCTTCAGTAACTGATTCCGTTCTCCGTTAAAATACACTGGGTGTATTCGAATCTCTCTCTACTTGCGTTGATCCCACACGAGAACAAGGTTTCGAATGCAAAAATGTCACTAAATCACTGTTCGCGAACGAGATTTTCATTTCCATTTCTCCGGGTGTGAACGCCGTGCCACAAGAACGATATTGAAGTAAAGCGGTGTCTGTGATCTTTTTACCAAATCGCAAGGGGTGCATCTGTTTTTTTTTCTTCCCTTTTTTACTTAAAACATCAAACTTTAATCCCTAAGTATAGTGCTTTAGTTACACACTTATGTGATTGGGCCTAAATTGCAACGACAACAAGTAGGCCTACCGGTAAATAGATAGGGAAGTGTTTAAATGAAGTATTCTCTTCGCTTGATATTCTGTCGTCACTTTTTGTGGTTTACTGGATTAATAACTGCGTTATATCATGATTGGAATCAGGAAAATGTAACTCACAAAGACTTATTTGTGGACATTTTTGCTACTGCTGTGACACACTGATGTAAATCTCACCAATGTCAGATGTAGTAACCACCTGTTATACGGACTTGAGGTTTTTTTTTTTTTTTTGATTGGTGTTTTACGCCGTACTCAAGAATATTTCACTTATACGACGGCGGCCAGCATTATGGTGGGTGGAAACCGGGCACAGCCCGGGGGAAACCCACGACCACTTCCGGCTTAGGGCCGGAGAGGAAGCCAGCATGAGCTGGACTTGAACTCACAGCGACCGCGTTGGTGAGAGGCTCCTGGGTCATTACGCTGCGCTAGCGCGCTAACCGACTGAGCCACGGAGGCCCCGACTTGAGGTTAATCAGACATGAAATAACATGTCTGCACTAATAAGAGACGTCGTTCAAGATACGACGAAGAAAAGTGAGAAGTGAAAGTGAGAGAAGTGAAAGTAAGCTGCCGACTTTTGTTTCCAAAGCGCGGAAGCAAGGATGCTTCGTTGGACGATCAACGATCGAGCTGGTTTAATATATGTGGCTTCACATATAAATAAATAATAACATGTCAGTATGTGGAACAGCAACAAGATCAGGCTTAGGGAGGTTGAAAGCAATGTTAACAGATCCATATATAGCTCTGCTGCTTTACTAGAAGGCCAGAAGACGCAAATTGACTTGTGGAATCCACAACTCTGAAATAACAGGCGTTGAAGCTCAAGGCTGGTATAAATTATTCCTTCCATGAATTTGCAAAGACAGTCATATGCTTAAAAAGTCATGGCCGAGTCGTTAATGGTGCGTGCCGTTCAGTGGCTAGGAGTCACGAGGTACGGGTTCAAACCCGGCCTTGGACTAGGAAATTCCTCTGCTCCTACTGTTCGAGCACTCTTGAAACAAAACGGTCGACAGGGCCGTTTGCCCTTTGATGGTCTATTTTCACAACTTTGTCTGTGTCTGTGTTATGTTTTAATTGAAGTATACGACAGTAAGCTATATTCACCCATTATTTGAAAGACTTGACACTTCAACTACAAGTCTTGGCAAGCTACCAAAATGTGTATCCCGACTTGTTTAAGCCTGGTTTTTATACAACTGGCGGATGATGCCGCCTATCGAGTCCTCCGGGACGAGCAACTCATACACCCGGCAGAAACCACCGGCGGTCGAGTCCGCCGGAACTAGCGACTCTCATAAACCCGGCGGAAGCCACCGGTGGTCGAGTCCTTCAGGACCAGCGATTCTCGTGACGTTGCATACCGGTAGAGATGGCAAAGTTGAACATTCTTTTAACTTCACTGGTGCCGACCGGCGGTAAATTATCGGCAGTGGCCATGCTCTCATACATCAGTGAGGACCGTCGGTGAGGGAAGCAGGCTTCACATGGTGTCTGTCTGTCCAATTCTTTCCAGGCTGAATAATCAACACAGCTCTTCATTCACTGTCCAAGTGCATTTTTCACAGCCAGCTGAAAAATAAAAAATTCAGACGAAGGCGTCAACGGCGCACATCGACTGGTTTTCTATCGTCGCTGCAGACCATTGGCGGGCAAGCAGACGACACAGTACAGAGTGACGTAACACGTGCAAACGGAAATAACTTGCATGCGCAGGGGTGTGTGATATAACTTGCATTGGGTGTAGCACGGCTTTAGGGAGTATGACACGACAATAAACACTAATCGGGCTGAGATACTTCTACGTCCTAGACCAACATACTACATATGCAAACCTGTATGTATCAAAAGTAAACAAATGATAATCAGAGGTGTAACATATTGAATATTGATATTGAAGTGTTCCATCATCATATTAGCCCTGCACTGTTTTTGTGGTTTCGGCTCATACGAGATATGACTACTTTTAATAATCTGTTTTTCTGCCACATCTTCACAGTTTATTCTTCATTTGTCTACAAGTAGAAAAAAGGGTCTGATTAGGGGCCAGAAAGTTTTACGAATCTGCCATACAACAGCCACCGTTGTCCAGTGATGTTCTGAAGTCCACAAAGCTATCTGGTCCATCGATTAAGGAAGACAGTGACCGTCTAACAGAGGAATTGCGGTTACACCAAGAACAAAGTATACCCGCGAATATGCCTCAGGAATGGGATAAATATGAAAACATAGTTTGGAACAGAGTTGATTTCTATTGCGCAAAGTCTTTGAACTGTAGAGCGCTATAGGGGCCTATAGATTGACAAGACTTATATGTTTAGAAAATATGTAACAATTCTATTGGCAATTATGATGTGGAACGGGCGTTTACCATTATTGACTAAATCGTTACAAGAGACAAGTGTTTCTTGTGCGAGGTGAGGTGCACTTTTCAATCAGTCCGGCCATCATGGCAAGAGATCATTTTTGTTTTTGCTGTGAATAAAAATGCCGTTAAGTCTGTAGGGGGTGGTGGGGCAGTATAATCATTGTGTTTGGGTATTTCTTTGCTTTCCATTCCAGCTATAAATGATCCTAATTTTTCCAAAAATTAAACCTATTTTTTATTTTTTGGGAATATAAAATGTTTGTATTTCCTGCATGTTTTTGTCCAAAGTTGACTGGTAGCCTATCCTGTGTTCACGTTCGTAAAGTTCTTTCAAACTTTACGACATGCAAAACGACATACGTTACGCGTAGGTCGACTTTGACAAGACGGCTTCGACGCCTAAAATGTAGTCTTTTCACACAATCTGCACGATTTCGACAAGCGACACTGCATTGTAAACTGGTCCAATTACCAAGACAATCAATACGTGCCATGGAAAACAATATCTTTTAAATTATGTCCGTTTTCTCACAAGAAAAAAAAAAAAAAAACACGGTCTTCATAATCTAAAATTAAGCCTTCACTCGTGAGAAAAAAGTTTCCGCATGTAAGGAGTTTTTGGCGGGCTTTAAACTACTGTCCCAGATTTCAACAAATGCTACACGTGTTGTCGAATGCGCAGCAACACGGAAGGAGGGTTCGTTGTCATCGGTTGACCAATGTAGCTGTTAGGCCCAGCAGATGTTGTAGAGAGAATATCAATATAGACGTTAAGTAGAGCAATATGCAGCATTATCAAGCAAACAGTGGCCAGTTTACCCAAAGTTTTGGTGTGGGTAATAGAAGGGAGCGCAAAACGCATCTAAATGTAAGTCCAACTTGCAGGAAGCCATCACTGGTTTTAAACTCGAGGTTTACGTTGGCATATTTTGCACGGGTCAGTTCCATATGCGCATTTCCTTTATCATTATTAAACGCCGTTATGGCTGTAAGGTATAAGATAAATGTACCCCGCAATCCAAACAAGTCGAGTCTTCATTACTTCTTAAGTTGATTCAAAGAAACTGGACAAAGCGCCCGGTAATACGACCCGGTTAAACACGCTGTTGAAAGATTTCTCAGCAAATTCTTCACCTTACACACTCGAACGCAGAGGTTAGGCCTTAAATTACCTTACGTAAGTATTTTTTGATGTAACTTAATAAGAATAGATTAACAGTAATAGCACAACTTCACACAATACCGGTAGTCACACTGACGGAGATGTGTTGTAAAGACCTTTAGATGTGTGCTGTAAGTGACAATGACTGAAACTGAAAGGCAGCATTACAAGACAGAAAAAAGCACGCCATCACAGACACAGAGTTATCTCCCTTGGGAAAAAGTGAAATCATGATGGCAATAAATCACGAAGGAGATGTCTAATATGTATCTATAAAACGCATCATTTGTCTTGGATGTTCACCATCTATCAGTTCCTGATGAAAGATATTATTTTTGAGCAGGATTTCCTCAAAAAGAGTTAAATAAAAGTGACGCCTTCATCCACAACTGTCACTGGTAACAATAGGCCATCTTTGAATGAGAAAGTGACTTAAAGAAAAGCTTTCTCACTGTCATTTGGGCACATTTCAATAACTAGTCCAACTGCAAATATATGCCCGTCTGCAACTCACAGGTAGTGTTGTATGTTGTGAATCTAGGTTGATGCTATAGTAGCTTAACTTACGGAAGGGGAGCAAGGTCATGGTGAAATGGTAGGCCATTTAAACACTGCATTTTGGCTGTTAAACTATTAAATCAGAAAGTTAGGTTACCTCCAGATGGTCCCCCAGACAGTATACCCTCTAGTAACCTTTGTGACTCGACAATGAAATGAAGTTGTTAAAAGAGTTTGAAATATATACATACTGAAAGTGAAAGTAAAACATCTAAAGTTTTAGCTCGCCTCTACAAAGTACATATGGGTGCAGCTGATATCATACCCCCAAGCATCCAATAAGATTGAAAGTTATAGGTGTGGTATGTTAAAAAGTAGGCACCACCTGCAGAAAAGGTTTCTGCATACTTGAATAAAGCACAATAACACAAGAGGGATTTGCTATATGTATATTAATTATTATAAATTACCAAATTCATGACTTGGCATCTTCTGTGTGGGAATAAATAGTAAATGTAACGGCACATGGTATCTTAAAAAGCACTGCATGTATTAAGCTTAGGTTTTCCATACATGCAAAGCATAGTAAATGGATGGATTTTTCCATCGTTGATATTCTGTGTTGGATTAAAGGATACCTAGAAAGGAGCTCTATAATAAAGATTATGGTTTTATAGGAAATTTAGAGGGGAAAGAAAAAAAAACATCCTGTTTTGAGGAATATTTTATATACATATTTTAATAACCTCTCTGTTTTATACCTACTTTTTGTCAGCATTCGGAAATGGCATCTGGGAGCTTCTTCAGAATGCGAGACCAACTTAATGATCCCAATTTCGCGTCCTTCCTCCCACAGCCTATAATGTGTTCACATGCAGGTTTTATCGTTGACAATACAACTGGAGGCTACATTCAGACTGACCCTTGGGGATTTAGGAAAACTGTGGAGCGAGTTCCCCTTGCGAGTTTTTAGCCCAAAGAAGAAAGCAGAGAAAGTTTTTTTGTACTTATATGTGTTAGGACACACCCTAAATGCACATAAGAGATAAAAACCAAGTTTGTAATGCATCTTTTAGTTACCATAAATTATATAACTCATAACTTATAACAAAATAAATGTTTTAGGTACATCTCAAAACAACTGTATGTTTTCAGGATTTGCATACAAGTAAAACACAATAACACAAGGGGGATGTTCTATTTTTAATGCCCTGCATGTATGTTAATTTCCAAATTAGTGGCCTTCAAATTATTGACCCTTTCATGGATTAGACACCATGTCTAAAGTTCAAGTACTTCATGTATTGAGCGTAAATTTCTGAAGGTAACCTTGCTACGTTTTATTCCATGGGGGCCCAATTTAAAATCTTCCATTTCACCCTGAACTGTTGTTCATTTATTTCTAGCTTGCCTGTGTAAAGTACAGGTGTAGCTTATGTCATACCCTGATCATCAGGGGTGGTGTCTCAAAAAGTATTGCAGGTATTGAGCCCATGATTTGAACACATATAAAGCACAGTAGCACAAGGGGGATATTCCATCGTTGATTGAATATGTTCGTATTAAGTACCGTAAATTACTGAATTCCTGACTTAGTGTATTGTGTATTAGAATCAGTGTTAATGTTAGGGTTGGTATTATAAAAGGTATTGTATCTATTTACCTGAAGTTTTGCATGTATATAAAGCACAATGACACACGGGATGTTCTGTGAGCATATTACTTACTGTAAATTTCCAAATTCACAATTTCAGTTCTTTACGCACTGAGTTTTGCATGCATGTCTGCCTCACACAGGTTAGCTCTTTGGTAGCCTTGCTACCAATTCTAAGTTATCTACTTATATTGTACCTGCAATGTTAGTAGCAGACCGATACCTTGAGAATTACCTAATAATCATTTCATTGCCTCACTCTTTTATTATTCATGGGGTCTTGGTGACAATGAGTGTTTGACGAAGCTTGCGTCGCCATTGGTGCTGCGTAATGAAGGTTGTTGAAGACCACTTATCTCCCACCAATGCGGTGTGCATATCTGTTTGTCACATGTGGGAAAGTTCATCAGTAACTTGTCAAAGGTAGATGGTTTACTTCAGGGAGGTTCCATAATTCTGACCACCGTTGTATAAGGTTATTCTTGAGATTCTCGAAATATTCTTGATTTCAGTTGTGACTTTGTTCTTTAGGATGGTGGTAATGATGAAGAGATGACTTTGAGGTCACATGGTAGAAAGGTATGTCTGAGTTATGAGACCGGGGTGAAAAGGAAGAAGTCTCCAGAAGAATCAAATTCTGCTGTAAGGTGTGGTGGAAGGGATTCCAGATCCTCCAGCATGGACCATCAGGAATCTACAGAAGGGAGGTCAGCTGGACAGCGGAGAAAGCTCAGAATACAGGCTGCAAAGATCATTGGATCACGTGTTGTTATAGATCAACCAGGGCAGGAAGTGGTGAGTTGACTGGGACCTTAGTGTCAGCTTAGGGCTTTATGTTAGCCCATTTTCATGACTGCTATTCCAAGCATTCTCAAGTGTTACATATTTTGCAACACACTGGATGGATACACAGATACTCTGATATGCTCGCCATGATTATGTGTCCGGGGACTTAGGGGAGACAGCAGATGAAGTCCATACCCATTACTTACTGTTATCAATCCAGAACATACATTTGTACCAGCTTCCACTTACACTTTTTAGGAAAGGAGTGCCTGACATCCTGTAGTATGGTCCAAAAACATGTTCTGCCATTGTCATTCAACATGAGTAATCAAGAAATATTTTGTCATTGAGTATTAAGCCAACATTGCCTGATTCAGTCAAACAAATGCATGAATTACCTTAAGGGAATGACCATGTACCATGTTTGGAAGCCTTCCAGTTTTTGTTGTGTGTATTTGTACATGTATGAATGGTTGAATATGGGTAAATATAGTTAGAACCTAGGAGCTACAACAGGAGAACTCGCCATTTTCTGTGAATGAGGGTCAGAGTTTCAAAGGTCCTGTTATGTGGTTGATCTGTGTTTATTTTACAGAGAGGACATACGATTGGAGGAATGAGATTGAGGTCAGATCCCAAAAAGACAAATCCCTTTGACTATCAGGCTGTAACGACAAGACAGAGAGCCTCAGTATCGGAGTTAAATTCTGCTGTAAGCTGTAATGGAAGTGATTCCAGCTCCTCCAGCAAGGGACGTCAGGAATCTACACAGCGGAGATCAGCCAGACAGTCAAGAAGTTCAAGAGTACAGGCTGCAAAGAACCCTGGATCACAGGTTATGACAAATCAACCAGGAAACGGATTGGTAAGTTGACTGAGAATGTGCTGTGGTGTAAATGTCAGTTGATTACCCATGTAATGAATGCTACTGTTCGATTATTATATGGCCGAAACTGATAATGTGTAAAGGCGAATGTGTTCTGATGCAAACAAACTGGGGAAAAATGGATTGTCTGCTTACTCCATCAAGAACAAGCCAATAATGCTGAACATACTTTTGGTTAAACTGGACAAAAAAAAAAAAAACTTAGTAAAAACCCTCAGATTGCCTGATAAAGTTTTAAGTTAGCCCAATTTTTGTGGGTTGGTTGGTTTATCAACAAAGAAGAATTTTTTAATGAATGACTTAGCCCAATTTCATGGCTGCCATTCCAAGTTTTCACAGATAAAACAAATAGTGTGCAACACTGACTGGATAGATACACTTTACTGGATACACTCTGATGTGTTTGCCATCATTGTGTGTCCACAGGCAGACTAAGGGGAGACAACCTATCCTATAGTCATGACTTCATACTGTCCTCTAGCCATAACAGTGATTGAGAATTCTAGTTTAAACAGTAAGTCATTGTGTAGTTCAGGAGTTCTGCAGTTCAGTACAACTGGATCAGTTTGTGTTTATAGATGATCTTGATGATGATTCCAAAGCAACCTAAACATTATACAGTCCACAAGCTTAGATAAAAAAAAAACAGTGACGTTAAATGCCTTGTTAACTGTATTAATGCATACAGCTTGAAAGTAACTGTGAAAATATGTCAAAGCCACATCCAACATGCCAAGGCGACATGGCATGTTGAGAGTCAATGTAAAAAAACTTGGTCAGTTTCGTGAATAAATTCCAAGTGGTTAGTCCAGGACATCTAGCTGTAACATACATTTGTGCTTTCTTCTGTTTAATATATACCTTTCAATGTGGCAGTATTGTCAAAAATTTAATGTAACCATTCTGTCATTTGCCTTTTAACGTATGTGCTAAAGACATGTTGGATGAGTAGAATTGACCAATGTTCCTTGATTCATTCAACATTTCTAGAAACCAGTTAAAAAAACTGGCCATATAAATGATAATTTTTAGTCCAATAATATAATTTTGAATCCATCGCCACTTTGTTGTGTGTTTTTGTGCTGGTAGAGATGATTGTGTGTAGATGCAGTAGGAACTTAGAAGCCTTTTCACAACCCACCGTTTTGTTGTGAATGATGGTCAAAGTTTCAAAGGTCTTTTTATGTGGTAGATCTGTGTTTATTTGGTAGAGAGGACATGTGATTGGAGGAGCGAGATTGAGGTCAGATCCAAAAAAGACAAGTCACTTTGACTATCAGGCCATAGCTACATGTAAAAGACCGAGGACCTCAGAAGAAGAGTTACATTCTGCTGTAAGCTGTGGTGGAAGTCATTCCAGCTCCTCCTACATGGACCATCAGGAATCTACAGATGGGAGGTCGGCTGGACACCGGAGAAAGTTCAGAATACAGGAAACAAAGATCCCTGGATCACAGATTGTGACAGATCAGTCACCAGTGCAGGTAATGGTGAGTTGACTGAGAATGTACTGTGGTATAAATGTCAGCCATGCTCATGACCGCTATTATAAGCTCTCCCAAGTGCAACACATTTTGTGACACACAGGGTGGATACACTTTGCTGGACACACTCAGGTGTTCTTGCCATCAGCATGTGTTCACAGGCACGTGCACTGACACAGGGGAGACAACCCATCCAGCGATGTCTTGTATGTACTGTTATCTATTTGATTCCACTCATACATTCATACGCATGGCATTTACAAACTGATATTCAGTTCGTAAAAATGAGATAGAAACTGTCTTTTTGGGTAGAAACTAAATATTGTTGTAAAAAATTCAGTTTCATCAATAGAAATATTTATACTGAACTTTTGAGTGTCTAAAACTGTATTTTGAGACTGACACACTGTTTCACTCTTCACTGTTCATGTTGTTGCTGTATTGAAAACGGGAAGTTATACATCTGCCTCATTCTGAGATTATACTAGCTCAGTTGTCTGTGAATGTTATGAAAAACATATGTAATGCTAATATTGTAATACTATTGGTAAGAAAACTTCTAATGCGATGACCGGCCCGGATAGCACAGTTGGTAGAGCGTCCGCTTCAGGACCGGTAGATCCAGGATCAATCCTTGATCGAGTCAAACCTAAGACTTTAAAAGAGGAAGTTGTAACTTCCTCGCTTGGCGTTCAGCATGAAGGGGAAGCCTTTGGTAAGTCGTCTTAGTGAAGCAGCACTAAATAAAAGAGCGGTGGAAATCCATCCTGCAACAAGGACGCACATTACACGTACATGCACCCTAAGGATTCCTTCGTCTTCATATGACTGAAATATTGTTGAGTATGACGTTAAACCCCAAGCACTCACTCACTCTAATGCAATGAATGTTTCAGATGTACAGTCAAAAGTCTCATTGTTGTGTGTGTAATGCGTGCCTGTCGCCATGTTGTGTGTGTCAGGCATGCCCGTCATCACGTTGTGTGTGTCAGGCATGCCTGTCGCCGTGTTGTGTGTGTCATGTATGCCTGTCGCCATGTTTTGTGTGTCATGCATGCCTGTCGCCTTGTTGTGTGTGTCATGTATGCCTGTTGCCGTGTTGTGTGTGTCATGTATGCCTGTCGCCGTGTTGTGTGTGTCATGCATGCCTGTTGCCGTGTTGTGTGTGTCAAGCATGCCTGTCACCATGTTGTATGTGTCATGCATGCCTGTCGCCTTGTTGTGTGTGTCATGTATGCCTGTTGCCATGTTGTGTGTCATGCATGCCTGTCGCCATTTTTAGCCCGTTTGGCTCAGTTTCTGCTTCACTCTGACCAGACTGTGGACTGTCGAAGGAAACACCTCACACTAAAATTGGAGATTTTATCAACCACATTGTGTCAACATTTGGAAAAATGCAGCTGACTTATGTAAGATGTATTATTTGTGGCAAGGAGTTGTACAATGTTTCTCGTGACATGATTGAAGCCGTTTTTTTACTAGACAGAATTCACATCCAAGAAGCAAATGATTATCTTTCTGCTGCTGTTATGGCCACCCTACATGGAAGGGCAGGACTTCATGCCCGATATTCCAGAAAATGATGTTCTGCTGTGATGAGTGATAGAACAATACATCTGCACAATATTATCATTTATTCTCAGCCACATTAGTGAAGAACTTTTCCATTATGTTGCCAGTTGGATGTGCGTGGCACTGTGGACAGCAGTTCTAAAGATTATACCCATTCTGCCATACAGATTGAATATTGGAAACCCGGCGTATGAATTTACCTGTGCTGCCTTATGGTCACCATATGGTAGAGAACATTTCTACACGGATGATATTCAAACAGATGGCTTACTGCCTGGCAAAACTGTACCTGTCCTTAGGGCTGTAGCCCCTAGAGTAAAGGAAGATGACTGGTTACGTAAAAATAATCTCCCTCTTTGCTTTGAACTTTGCAATCTACGTGAAATCCAGACAAAATGATGATGGAATGATGATGGAACTCAGAAGTTGTCCAATGCCAAAGCTTGTCACACCTTCGTCTTCTCCAGTAACAGCTGTAGAGCTAGTATCTGGCAAGTTACATGTGTACCCAACATATTCTGATGTCCCTGACATGAACTTAACCAAACATGACCACTCCAGTCCTTCACAGAGTTTTTGCTCAGACTAAAGTACCAGTCACAGAGGAAGAAAGTTCATGAAACACAGACCATGGTATGGAACCAAATGTTCAGTGAATATGAGATGCTGACTGTCAATATTTTGACAGGGGACATTGATAGAAACTGTATAACTGGCTGTATCTAAATATGGCTTCAGGGATGGGGGTGGGGGGGTGGGGTGGGGGGCTACCTTATATGCAAAGTGTGTGAACTACATATTTGGTACACCTGGAAAAGGGCAGCATTTTAAGTAGATCAGGCAGTCTCTCCAAAACCTTGGATGTCACGCGGGAAGGCTGCTGTCATCCCACCAAATCTCCCTGAAGCATAACATGGCACTTGTCAAAGAAGAAATGATATCCTCTTGAAAGTCTGAACATCACAGCAAGTCTAACTCAAGCAAAAGAAAAAAAAATAAGTGAACAACAGAAGCAAGTTCAAGACCAAGGTAGTTGTTAATCTTCTAAAGAGTGTTGAATTCATGATAAAGGAAGAAATGGGCTTTGACCAAAAACTTCTAGGAAATGGTTCACTTTGTATCTGAAAACCCGTAAGAGAAACGTTGAGATCTCCTTGAATTTGTGAGTAAGTGTGCTGAAAATGGACATCATGACAACATCACAGGCTGCCTTAAAAGTAGGTCACTCAAACAACCTGTTTAAGACCAAGGTAGTTATTAATCTTCTAAAGATTGTTGAATTCATGATAAAGGAAGAAATAGGCTTTGACCAAAAACTTTCAGGAAATGGTTCATTTGTATGTGAAAACCTGTAAGAGAAACGTTGGGATCTCCTTGAATTTGTGACTAAGTGTGCCAAAAATGGACATCATGACGACATCACAGGTTGCCTTAAAAGTAGGTCACTTCACCGCAAGTCAACAATCCACTTAATAACAATAATAATAATGGTCGGCATTATATAGAAACAGAGAGGAAAGTCGATTTTGCCTGACTTCAGGCATAGTTGGAAGATGGTTGGCCTGAGGACTTGAGTGGACTGAATTTGTGCCGTATACCCAGAGAATTTCTCACAACCTTCAAACAGAGTTACATGTACTTTGGCTAGCAAAACAATCAAATTCTATGGAAACCTGCAGAGATTGGGGCAGACAGCATCTTTCCCTAAAGTAAGTTGAAGCACATGCTGAGTTTTGCTAATGTATTTAAAACAATTTCATATCAGACAGATGAATGCCATGCGGCTGAAGAAAACGAATTCAAGAAGCTGGTTGAAACTGGCAGAAAAAATGTAAACTTGTGAATCAAGTGAAGAAAATAAATGGAAAACTACAAGAAGCTGATTGAGGCATCATAATTTGGAACTTCCGGCATTCTGCAAAAATGGGAAAAGAGTGTCCAGAAAGATGTGCTGAAGCAGTTTCCAACATTATCATGGCTGTCAGCCTTGGTGCGTGGGTCTGTGTCCGAAGGTGAAGGGAGTTGGAGTGCGTGAAACTAATCAGCACTTTTCTGTGCAATAGTCTAAGATCAGAGAATTTGGAAAAGGATAATGAAAATATGTCTTGTCCAAGTGAAATTTAGTTATGAAGAAATCCTTCAGATTTGGATGGAGTATCCAGGACAAGTTGACCCTGATGATAAAATGACCTTGAATTGGACGGAATTCGTGGAAGTGTGGTCACTTCTGCATGTACAATTGTGAAAACCTGTTCGTATGACCCTGTTCATGATTATAAGCTTCTTTTCAGGTGATCACACTTACCTTGACCCTGTTCATGATTATAAGCTTCTTTTCAGGTGATCACACTTACCTTGACCCTGTTCATGATTATAAGCTTCTTTTCAGGTGATCACACTTACCTTGACCCTGTTCATGATTATAAGCTTCTTTTCAGGTGATCACACTTACCTTGACCCTGTTCATGTCTGAATTCAAGCCTGAAATAACAATAACTGCAATGTATGCCAATTTTCAATTCGCAGTATTCCTTAAAAGATCGTCTTTTGTCTATGTGATAGACATAAGATGATATATTACTTCTATGGAAACGTGCAAAATCATTAAATATTAATACCTCAAATTGTCAGTCAAAAAGAAAAAAACTCAATTTCAGTAAAAAAAAAAAAAACATCAATTTCCTCCTGAGAACAGTTGTTTTTTTTATATGATTGATTTGTGTTTATTTTGTAGAGAGGAGATAACACTGGAGGAACAAGATTGAGGTCAGATCCAAAAAAGACAAGTCACTTTGACTATCAGGCCTTAGCTACATGTAAAAGACAGAGGACCTCAGAAGAAGAGATAAGTTCTGCTGTAAGCTGTGGTGGAAGTCATTCCAGCTCCTCCTACATGGACCTTCAGGAATCTACAGGAGGGAGGTCGGCTGGACAGTGGAGAAAGTTCAGAATACAGCCTGCAAAGAACCCTGGATCACGGGTTGTGATAGATCAACCAGGGCAGGTATAGCTGAGTTGACTGAGAATGTTCCGTCATGACTGGGCTAAATGTTAATAGCTAGCTGATCATTTTATGTCAGCCCATTTTCATGGCTGATATTCCAGGACTTATTTCTTGGACAGGAATCTGGTGATCACAATCCCAAAGTAATTTTTTTTCTTCTGAGTTTCCAGATAGACTCAACAGTAACAAAATGATTAATTAAGATGATAAGTATAATGATTAATTGCCTTCATGAAGAACTAAATCTTTATATCAGGTACAGCTTGCATTCGTCCACTTATTTGTCTTGAGAAAAGGGATTGAAGAACATTTTTAGTGTACAGGAATCTAAATTTGAATGTACAGGAATCCGAATCTAAAAATTGGATGTTCACAGATTCCTGTAAGACAAAGCTAAGCAGGAATTCAGGTGTAACACATTGATGCGCTGAATAGATGCATCCTCTGGATATTTTGTATCTATAGGCAGCTTTAAATGCCCATAGTGGCAAGATACAATTGGACTCTCTCTCTCTCTGGTGGCTCTTGCTGGCTCCGACAATCAAAGTGCTGCCTTGTTATGACTGTCTTGCCCTGGACCAACAAGTCATGAATGAATCTGGCGGCTGTGTACATAATTTGGCCAGGTAAGAGGTTGGTGGGTTACTCCCAGCAGTCAGATTTCCTCTCCTCAACCAACCTAACCCATGTCACATAGATGAATATTTTGGTATACGACATTAAACACCAATGAGATACATGTAAATCACCACCGTTGTTACTGTTCTCATTGGCTTTGTCAGCAATTAGCAGCTGACAGTGGTGATCGAGCCATTCATGGAACCCATTCTGGGTGTAAAAAAATGTGCCTCTCATCTTGGAAAATTCGTTAGTTTATACTGTGTTTTTTTCCAGATCTTGGCCAGTTTCCATAAGCTATGAAACTTTGACCCGGTTTCCTCCCTATATAATTCTGGCTGCCATTGTATAAGCGACATATTCTTTAGTACGGCATAAAACACCAATCAAATAAATAATTAAATAAATAAATGTGAAACTTTGATCATCAGTTCATTAGTGAAACATTCTTGTGTATGGAATGACACTCAGCAATCATTCAGTCAGCCTGTGATGACAGTGAGATGAACATCCACATGTACTGTCTGGCAAATTAAGGAACCTGGTCACACAGTATATAGATAAACAGCCTGACCTACATGTATATCCAGAGGTAGTTTTGTGTATACCTGTAATAATTATTTCCTTTGTAGGACGACCCATTTTTGGGTCGTGTTGTGTGGGCCAAACTGACTTCCTATCGACCATGGCCTGCCATGCTGGTGAAGGGTTCTTTGTTCAAGAAGGATCTTCCTGCCCCTGGCAATTGTTGGGTCTTCTGGTTTGGGGATCACAAAGTCTCTGAGGTCTGTATTAAAGCGTCTGTGATTTCTGGTTTGGGGTTCACAAAGACTTCAAGGTCTGCATTAAAACATCTGTAATTTCTGGTTTGGGGATCACAAAGGCTCTGGGGTCTGCATTAAAGCATCTGTAATTTCTGGTTTGGGGATCATAAAGTCTCTGAGATCTGCATTAAAGCATCTGTAATTTCTGGTTTGGGGATCATAAAGTCTCTGAGATCTGCATTAAAGCATCTGTAATTTCTGGTTTGGGGATCGTAAAGTCTCTGAGGTCTGCATTAAAGTGTATGTTGTTTGTGAAATTAGGTTTACTCAGAAAATAATCAGTATTGATAGATGCACGCATGACAAGAAATGTTCTCCAAAGTTTTGAGCTTGCTAAAAGTACACACAGTGTAGGAAGTTAGCTGTGAGAGCCATTTAACTGCTGGTGTTTTGTCCCAAAGTAACCCTTGATGCTCTTTCTGAGGTCAAGGGTTCAAATTTAGTTCAGATTATATGAGTGAAATATGTAGTTGGACAAGACTAAATGCATGAAGTATTACATGTGTGTATTAATCAAGATATATTACTTAGAAAGCTCTTTCCAACTTCAAACACTTCTACAGTTGTAGAAGGTAGTAATTGTCTTCACGCAGTCCCAGTGCCCAAACTGATCACACCAGTCAGTTGAAAACTTCTGGTTGGAAAATCTCAGTCTCAGTCGGTAGCTATTAATTACCATGTACATTACTTAAAACTAATCCCTCCAGTGTCAGGGTCCCACCAGTGTCAGTGTCAGTCTCCCATCAGTGTCAGTGTCCCACAAGTGTCAGTGTCCCAAAAGTGTCAGTGTCCTGTCAGTGTCAGTGTCTCGTCAGTGTCAGTGTCTCGTCAGTGCCAGTGTCCCACCAGTGTCTAGTGTCCCACCAGTGCCTGTGTCCCACCAGTGCCATTGTCCCGTCAGTGTCAGTGTCCTGTTAGTGTCAGTGTCCCACAAGCGTCAATGGCCTACCAGTGTCTAGTGTCCCACCAATGTCAGTGTCCCATCGGTGTCAGTGTCCTGTCAGTGTCTAGTGTCCTGTCAATGTCAGTGTCCTGTTAGTGTCAGTGTCCGTGTCCCGTCGGTGCCAGTGTCCCGTCAGTGTCCTGTTAGTGTCAGTGTCCCACCAGTGTCCGTGTCCCATCAGTGTCAGTGTCCCATCAGTATCTAGTGTCCTGTTAGTGTCAGTGTCCCACCATTGTCTGGGTCCCATCAGTGTCTAGTGTCCCGTCAGTGCCAGTGTCCTGTCAGTGTCAGTGTCCCACCAATGTCAATGTCCTACAAGTGTCTAGTGTCCCACCAGTGTCAGTGTCCTACCAGTGTCAGTGTCCCATCATTGTGAGTGTCCCACCAGTGCCTGGGTCCCACCAGTGTCTAGTGTCCCACCAATGTCAGTGTCATTGTCGCGTCGGTGTCCCACCAGTGTCTAGTGCCCCATCATTGTGAGTGCCCCACCAGTGCCTGGGTCCCACCAGTGCCAGTGTCCCACCAGAATCAGTAGGCACACCAAACACTAGATGAGCATCGATGCATGACAAATTATCATGGTGACTACTTGCTGTCACCCAAGGTTAATTATGATCAGTGAGAGTGTGGTAAATCTATGAATTCCAATTGTAGGGATCAGTTATAAGGTGCTGTCTTAATGAAAGGTATGTGATAAGGGGACTTCATTTGTCCTGTCTCAGTGCCCTCCCTGACACTGGCCTTGCATGTTGCTGTTGTATCATATCATGACCTGACCTTTCTCCCTAGATTGCCTTGTCTCAGACTAAGACGATCACAACAGACTTTACCCAGAAATACAACAATCCTAAACCTGGCAAACTGTTAACAGCTGCTGTCTTAGAAGCACTAAAGGTATTAAAATGTGTTCACAATATGTGATTAAATAACTTAAAAGTGAAAGAAAAAGATGTGTAAGTGAATATGTGAGCTTCACTGGAAAAGATCAATGAAATCTTCATTGGTTACTAAAAGCATTTATCTACTGAATTAATTTTTTTTAAATATTGTTGTACTATGAAGTCCTGAGTAATTAATCTCTGATTATAATCTGTTGTCTTAATTTTTTGCACTGCATCTTTAAGCTCTTCTAGTTTTTATGATCCTAGTATCAAAGCAGCATTGTACCATATGACATCAACATGCTTTTGAATATATTCATGTATTCTCAGCTTAACCGCTTCAGTGACCTAGTGGTTAGAGTATCTGCCTCCAAGCTGTGAGGCCCCAGGATCAAACCCAGGTTGGGTCATACCAAAGACTTTGTACTTACTGCTGCTTCGCGTGGTGCTGAGCACTAAGAATTTAGAATAAGGAAACCTGACTGTTTTACCCGGTGTCAGTATAATGTGACTAGGTGGGGTGTCATTTTTAGTGTCTTTGGCATGATACCTCATTGGTGGCAGCACTTTGGACTCGCCCTGCCACAAGAAGACACGATATGTGCACACACACCTATTGACTCCTCGCCATCATATGAGTGAAAAATTGTTAAATACGTTAAACCCAAAGCGTACATACATACACACATACATACATACATACAAACATACATACATACATACATACATACATATTCTCAAGTTTATTTGGCTTGGTTAGGTGTCAAACAGTCATATGTACTTTTTGGTTACGTGATTAATGGAGAACATGCTGTTTGTGGTGGTGTAATTCAGGTTTGTGCAGAGCGATGTCATCCACTGCTGTGGGATGGGGATGATGACTGCGCCCTTTTGGACTGGGCCCTCTCAGATTTTCCCACGGAGTCCTTGGAGGCACGTGAACAGCTCTGCTCTGGTACAATTTTCATTCTATTTGTGGCTCTAAATGGAGATCTTATGCAGCCTAATGTTAGTCTGCCCAAAGCTGTGTAGTCTATTGTCCATCCCTGCCTTTATGATGACAATGTTTGAACTAGCTGGTAACATAGTACTTATATAGTTATACACAGGAACAATGGACTATCTGGCTTCATGAATTCAAGTCTCCATTTCTCAGGAAGTTATCACATTGGTAAACTGGCCTATTGATTGATGTTTTATTTATTTATTTATTTATTTATTTGATTGGTGTTTTACGCCAAACTGATGAATATTTCACTGATACGGTGGCGGTCTGTGTTATGGTAACAGGAAACCAGGCAGAGCCCGAGGGGAAGCCCATGACCATCCACAGGCTGCTGGCAGATCTTCCAAATGCGACCGGAGAGGAAGCCAACATCAGCTGGTCTTGAACTCACGGTAGCTACATTTCATGGAGAGAGCCCTAGGCACCTGGGTTATTGTTCTGCACTAGCATGCTAACCACTAGGCCACAAAGACCCCTTAATCTTATCTACCTGTGTGTGTAATGGAAGCAGTAGTTGGCAGGGCATATAATAGCAGTAGAACGTGGAAATTACAACCTGTGCCAGTTTATAGATTGCTGTACTTTGGAAGTGGAGATCCAAATCCCTGTGTGATACACAGAGGAAATCCTTCAGCAATATGGTACAGTATGCTGCTGCGACCGAACAGGTTCCAGGAAGAATACGGTAAACCGGTACAGGTTTGATAAGCTGGTTGTATCGCATATACACTCCCACAATGAAATTATTGTGGGGGTAAAATTCATGGAATAACCCTGTCCATCTGTCTGTCTGTCTGTCAGTGTATAGACAAGATTTTGTCCATGTAAAAGTTAACTTACAAAAAAAGTTCTATGTCGGAGAATAGCAATATGAAATCGCAAATTCTCAAAAAATTTGAACAAAACTGAATTGATGACTGCGGCCTAATTGAGGATTTACCATATGAGCTGAGGTGGTGTGTTATCTCATGATACATCCCAACACTGCACTGCCAATGACTGACTGCTTTAACAGCCCATGTGATGTCAACATTTGGATGGTGAACTTGTACATGTTTGGTCTTAGGTACCAGAAGTTCATTTCACCTGGAGTGTATTTGTGCATGTAACAAAAGGAAAACTTACATTCTCCTTTCATCCTGACAAATACTTGTATATTTTTGAAGGTGGCCAGCTCCCCAGCTTTGTCCTTCAACATTTGATGAGGATTGGCGAAAAGATTGAAGCATTACAAGAAGAGCAGGATCATCAGCGTGAAGTTACCCCCCGTCGTGAATGTGTGAAAGATAAAGGTACGTCTTGGAGAGTCACACTGCACAATTGAACTAGGTGGCCATTTACAATTGTGTACACAACGTTAAAGTAGCGAAACTGAATTGACAGACCATTTACATAGAACTCTCTTTGTGCAATTCTTTAGGTGTACAATTTTAGGCAAGAAATTGAAATTCTAAGACTGCCTTTAAAAACATGCTTTAATTGATCCTTGAGAATGATATGTAGGCATCTAGTACATGTGGCCCCTACCCATGTATATTCATGTACCCTGTTAATGGCCAGTCATTCAAAAGACCATTTGTGAGTCTTCATGGTCTAACAGTAATATGTAATTTAATATTTGCTGTGAAGCGAAGGAAAGAGTTCTGAAAAATATTAATTTCTTTGAAATAATTAGCCCAACAGAAAACAATTTTGTCTCCATTACTAGTAGATCTTGTCAAATTGCTATGGACTATGAACCCCTGCACTGAAATCAAGACCATTGTTAAAGTGAAAGACAGCACCTGACTGATGCTTATGTCCACTGAAAGAAGAATACCATTCAAAGTATCTTAAAGCGGCATTGAATATTTTTTTAGATTTTTTCAACACGGTAAAAGTTCAGGGAAACTTCACCTTGTCACAGCTTCAGCGCGTCTCTATTATCGACAGGAAGGTGACATCACGTTGACTCTAGCTCTCTAACATCCAACGTATTTCCTGTATAATAGTCTAAGCTGTAGCCTACAGTGTATGATAGATTAAAGTTGTGAAATTCAGCAATGAAGGACCAAGTAATAAATAGCTTTCTCAGAAATTGAACATACTGGAAGGATATTTCTTCCACTGCTTGGACTGTTCATAGGGTAGGCCTACTATATCGTTTATACAATTTATGAGTAGCCTGTAGATGCATGGCCAGGGTTTAGGTTGTAGCTCCCGGAAAGGTTCTGCTGGTACCAGTAATTCTGACGCCTATTAAACGTTTTAAAATTACAGTAGGATTGTTGTACAACTGGATTCACACTCAATTCTGACACAAATGGAAATAAATCTGAACACCACTGAGGGATTCAACTGTCGCTGGATTTTAGGCTTCAGTTTTGCAGTGGCGGCTTCTAAGATGAGAGCAGTGCTGACCAAGTTATTACAGATGTCAGACAAAGCACATAGGCTTAAACAGGGCGTTTCAATAATTTGACTGTATTTTATGAAAGAAACAGAAAAAAAATCTCATGCATGCAAGAAAGACAAATGGCAAAATTTAAATTCTTCAATTCTAATAAATTCAGAGAGAAAAAATTGTATCATAAGGTTTAATTAATTTTAAGCATTGTCGGAAAAGATGCCGTCTTCTCATTTCCATGAAGCTTCGGTATCCCTAGTGAATTTTTCACTGACTGATATTTGTTATTTAGCAACTGCATGCTAACTAAACGCTAACATTAACGACAAAAAATGTATTTGTATAATTTGAACGTGTCTAAGTAGGCCTAAGGTCTACTGGGGAGTTGAATGTGATTTGGGCTGAGACGGTATGCTGCTGTCTGACATAATTTGTGATACCATCGTTGAATATTACACGGCTTGTAAATCAACTGATTTTATGTTTGTGGTGGTCCGTAAATGATGTCTTATGCAGTAGTTCCATGTTATCGTATGTCACTTCATGGAGTGAATAGGTAAGGCTATGTCACAGCTTAGACTGCGCAATCTGATAGCAACGCGTTTGATTGGATAAAATTCTCAAGATGGCTGCCTCAATTCACACCAGCCATTTATGCAGTATTGTCATTTTTGTTCTATATGTTATTCGGTGAAATCTCAGTAACGTAATAAAGTATGATACTTTGTAAAAAGCTGGATTATTTTGTTTTTGAATGAAATATGTTGTAGTCAGTTGCTGTATTTGCCTTTAATACTTTGATACTAACCATACTGTTCAGCCTTAAGTTGAACAAGTGAACCAGAAAGCTAGAGAAAGCTTGCCAAACATTGCTGTTGAGTTGGTTGTTTTTACAGAAGCCCTCTTGGCACCTGTCAGAAATGGAGACATGAAAATTGAAGGTAATAGTCTGCATTTTAGAGATATATGAATGATTACCAAGATTGCACGTTTTAATTCCCCGCTTACTTACTGGATAGTGAGTACTATTAGATGGTCTGTCAGATACCTGATGACGTGCCCAACCAGCTTACTCCACACCACTACACTCATTCAAGCCACCTTGAAGTCTCCTTCAATCCACCCAGGAGTCATCCTCATAATATTGTGGAGGAGACTCCAACCCACCAACACTCAGAAGTCTCCCTTCACTCTGGAGTGAACCTCCACCCTGGTGTCCTCCACTCTGAAGTTTCCCACTCCCTGGTGCCCCCTTCATCCTGAAGTCTCTCTCACCATGGAGTTTCCTCCACCCTAAAGTCACCTCCTTACAACCTTAGTCTCCACCCTCTGGAGTACCCACACCCCTCCTGCAGTGTCATATGCAATACCAGTGAACTTAATGATTGGTTATGGTTAGTGTCCGAATCTGTCACATTGATTACAAACAAACCGTGATTCTCGTTGCTAATTAGGGTTTGTTCTCCTCTCTGATTGGCTGTTACTGACTTGGCTGCAGCTTTAGGCTAGGAGATTTCCCAGTGTTCAGTGTGGTGAAAAGCTGTCAGTAGTGTTTGACTCTAGTTTCTGGTTTCTACACATATAACCCTGACCACCATTTTCTCACATACGGTGTTTAAAGTCAATAAAAATAAACACATGCAAAGGAAAATAATCAAACAGCAACAATAGGCATCATTTTACCTATCAAGTAAATCTTCTTTATGAATTAAAGGAGTAGAGAGATGTACCAATCTTCATGGTTTGATGAGCTATGTCTTTGTTTGTGTTGTAGATGTGTGCCTGGCCTGTGATGAGCTGAACACAGAGGTCTGCGTCCAACATCCATTGTTTAGGGGTGGACTCTGTACACCTTGCAAGGTAATTCCTCTACTAATGGCTCACCCTGCAAACCAGTTCTTCAACTTGCTATTCACCTGGCAAGTCAATCCTTCTACTTACTGTACCCTGTCTACAGTAATTCCTCTACTTGTCTGTACACCCTGCAAGGTAATTCCCCTACTTAGCTGTCCACTCTGCAAGGTAATTCCTCTACCTGTCTGTACACTCCATAAGGTAATTTCTCTACTTAGCTGTATGCCCTATTAGGTAATTTCTCTACTTAGCAGTACACCCTATAAGGTAATTTCTCTACTTAGCTGTACACCCTATAAGGTAATTCCTCTACCTGTCTGTACACCCTGCAAGGTACTTCCTCTACTTACATATAGCTGTACACCCTCCAATTTGTAATTTCTTCCTGTGATCAAATGCTAAAATTGTCACCCTTATGACGTCTAGCCACTAATAATCCCCACTAATCCCATTAAAACCACGGTATATATTTCTTCCTGACAGGAGGATTTGATGGACTCCATGTTTGCAATTGAGTCAGATGGCAATAGGGTGAGTATTAAAGTTTGTGGGATTTGAGCTTCATGCATCACGTTATATATTTATTTATTTATTTATTGGATTGGTGTTTTACGCTGTACAAAAGAAAATTTCTCTCATACAACGGCGGCCAACATTATGATGGTCGCTTTATATACCATACATCACTACTTTCACCTGGCTCTATTACTCTTTGAACAGAAACTTGCAATTTATTAAGTTCTATAGCTTTTCATTGTCTCAGGTGTAAATAGTGTATACTGTTGTACAGGTTTACTGTGCTGTATGTGGAAATGGAGGGGAACAGTTCCTGTGTGACACTCCAGACTGTGGCAGGTAAGGTCATTTAAGTAAATGACCTAAAAATTACACAATATAAGCATTGGAAAGTTCATTGAAATATTTTTAAGTTTTAACCTGGAATAGGCAGATAAGGGAACATTAAAAAAAGTCGAATAAATAAATTAGTAAAATGCTATAGAACAGTGCCCGTGCTTTTAGCGTGCTTGATTGCCTACACTAGATGAAAGCACAGATGACATATATCTTTTAACATTACAAAACTTGCAGTGTATACATTGTGCTGTATTGTAGAGTGTACTGTGTAGGCTGTGTGGAGATCCTGGCTGGATTGACTGCTGCTAAACAGGTAAACTACACTTACACGAGGACTGCGTGGAATCCATGCGGTATGTCCTGGTACGCACATTTCTTACATGAATAAATGAGGGCATAGTTCTTGATAGTTATTAATCATAAAATAGCACACAGGAAGCACATACTGGGTGGGCTGATACCCAGGAGCATTGTGGATTTCTGCCAATTCCCAGTGCAGCAGAGTAGTAGAGATGACAGAATCATCGATGTTACCCATTTGACAACTGTTTTTCAGTCAGTGAAGCACATGCAATTTCAAAAGTGCCTACCTCCTGTAATAAGTTGGCACAGGGGCTGAAAGACACCATGTCCGTGGTAACAAAATGAGCTCCCAACATGGGAAAATTTGAAGAATCATCCAATGTAGTTTACCAGCAGATCTCTCTAGTGATAAGGAAGATGACATTGTAAAAGTGATGTTTATTTGTCATGTCTGCATAACAGTGTATATACATGTAATGACTTTCCACATGTACACTGGAATCTGGGATGCATGTTTATCACTGATTTCTGAAGGCTTTACGTAGAATTTAAAAATTTACTTTTCCAAGGACAACAGTACTATGTATTTAACAGTGAATCAGTTTATTTATTTATTTTTTTATTTGATTGCTGCTTTATGCTGTACTCAAGAATATTTCACTTATGCAACGACAGCCAGCATTATGGTGGGAGAAAACAGAGCAGTAGCCCGGGGGAAACCCATGACCATCCGTAGATAGAACTTCCCTCTTACGGCCCGAAAGGAGGCCAGCATGAGCTGGACTTGAACTCACAGCGACTGCATTGGTGAGAGGCTCCTGGGTCATTACTCTGCCCTTGAGCGCTAACCAACTGCGCCACGGAGGCGCCCAACAGTGAATTAACATCCACCAAATAGCTCTCTTAATAATATGTATAATCCACTTCACTGACAAGCATCTACTTGTATCTGTGATTGTACAGAGTCAAAGTGAAACATAGTTCATTGAATTTTATTTCATTATTATAAAATGTAAATTGTAACAGATTCGTGAGAAGGATGTCTGGATGTGTTTCCTCTGCTCAGAGCATTCCCCTGAAACCCATGGCCTATTGGAGGGCAAGCCAGACTGGAAAAACAACATAATGAATCTCTTTCACTATATGCTACCGGTAAGCTAGCCATAATGTAGGTCTTTTTTGGTCAGTAGGCACAAATTAATTTTGTGAACTTTTTTTTGAAACGATTTGTGATATTAAATCAAAATTTGGTACATGGCTTTACCATGACATGCAGCAGATCATTCATTTTCCCCAAAATTATGGTCATTTTTGTACCTTGGCAGGTTTAGAGACTTTTTTTTGAAAACCTTTTGTCATACCAAATCTTAGTTTATAAATATAGCTGGTATATGTTATAGATCAAGACAGTTTCAGGGCTGTTCCTTCATATCCGCTTAAGTTTGGCACAACACTGCGGCCTTTTTTGTCTTACTTCAGACTTCAACAATTCCCTGTATTTTTTCCAAGAAGAGAAATATTGAAACTAATTGGAATTTTGTATGTGCTTCAAGACAAAATATAGTCCATTTTGAGTCGTTTCATCCCTTGTGAACTTTGATATATAAATTTATGATAATTCTGAAGGTTCAAGGATGTCAAACCCACAGGAGACATGAATTGTGCTTGGAATACTTCCAGAACCTTTGTTTAAATTTAAATACAACGTACAATATGGTCATTGCAAAGAGATACAATTCTGAATGCTCTGTCTGAAATATCTACTTTTTTTTATAACATTGTTGAATAGAATATAATGCTTTGAAATTCTTCACTTTTGAAGTTCATTTTTGTAGATGATATTGAGAACTGTGAGGATAGATTCTTATACATGTATGTATATTGGTACACATGATGTGATTCACTAATATACACAAGGACTATGTTAGAGTATGCGATGCTAAAACTTGAAGTCAAATAAATGAAGAAAATCAAGACAGTGTTCCAAAAATAAATCAGTGTTTTTTGTGTTTTTTTTTCAGATTCAGTTTTCAGTGTAGGCATCTCACGTTGATGATTACACAGGTTTCAGAGTTGACTTTTAATAAATTTGCAGCTTGTCATCAAAATGTTCCCAGAAATCAAGGTTAAGAAAAACTGAATGTGTTCATGGACAGCCAGTCAAATGTTGACGATCAATGCTATGGTTTCCTAACAGGAGTTCTCAATGAGATTTGTATATGTGTGTGGTTTTAGGTCTCCTATCCCGAGAAGAAAGGCCCTATCAGAGTTCTGTCTTTATTTGATGGGATAGGAACAGGTATGTATATACACTAATTATAATCGTTGTCAATGTATTCTTCTCTGTGACTGAGAATACTACCTGTGGCGTTATGTCAGCTAGAAGTCAGTTAAGTCAGGAAGAGTTCACGGGACTGCATGGTGGCCTCCTCGAGGCTTATCGTGGTTTTCTGCAACAGTATAAAATTTAATGTTCTAACAAAAGTGGATATTCATTTATGATACAGTATAAAGCACTTGGAAGTGAATTATTTATTTATTTATTTATTTATTTATTTATTTGGTTGGTGTTTTACACTGAACTGATACATATTTCATTTACCTGACAGCAGCGGTGGTGAAATAAGAAATAAGTGAATCTAAAATTTTTTTGGAACCTTTAAAAAGCTGATAAAAGTTTTGATAGTTTTATGAAGTTTTTGAGTACATATGTATGGATTTTTTGTAGATAAAAAAAAATTTAACTGTGGCTATGGTAGTTATACTTCAGTAATACAGTTATATGGAAACAGCCTGGTTTTTTCCCACCATAGTGCTGGCCGCTGTGGTATAAGTGAAATATTCTTGAGTACGTCGTAAAACACCAATCAAATAAATAAATAAATAACGGTGTGTCAAAACAGTTTTTATATTTTTTGACTTAATTGTTAATATTTATACACATTTTCATCATTCAGGAAAATATGTGCTTGATTTACTGGGTATTGACGTAGAGGTGTATTACGCCAGCGAGATAGATGAATGTGCTATTGCAGTAACGAAAAGTAACTTGACTGGGAACATCATCCAGCTCGGAAATGTAAGAGACATTACAATGGAAAAGGTAGGCGGACTGCAGGCAGACTTTTCTCCATTATCCAGCTCATGCTGGCTTCCTCTCCGGCCGTAAGTGGGAAGGTCTGTCAGCAACCTGCAGATGGTCGTGGGTTTCCCCGGGCTCTGCCCGGTTTCCTCCCACCATAATGCTGGCCGCCGTCGTATAAGTGAAATATTCTTGAGTACGGCGTAAAACACCAATCAAATAAATAAATAAAAATTTCTCCATTATACAGAGATAGTAGGGAAGCTACAGTTCTTCCTGTTAACACATCAGTTGTGACTTTTGGTCAGTTGATTTAATCTTGAGACCTGATAGTGATTTTCTGCCAACTTAAAGATTATTACTTTTTAGTGACACCAAATATAGATGTTAACTTGTGTTAACGTGCAAGTTCTATGGTTGTTGATTTAGCTGCAGTTTTGATTTAGATGGAAAGATTCACTATCTTGAGAATCAATTCATTGATAGCCATATGTTCTTGTTTATACAGTGTGACATTTGAAAGTTCACTTGCACTTACAGCTTAAGTCTCTCGGCCACATTGACTTGCTGGTAGGTGGTTCTCCCTGCAATGACCTGTCCCTCTGTAACCCAGGACGTAAAGGCCTGTATAGTAAGAACAACTCAAATATCTGTCGGTAACTATACTGTAAATTCCTATATACAAATAAATATGTAATGTATAATACATTTATCAAGATTTTTATCTGTTACTGGTTTTCGAAACTTAACAGACTTGGGACCATGTCATGTTTTCAGATGGAACCAATTCACTATTATATCTTATTTATTATGTTTTTATTTGATTGGAGTTTTATGCAGTTCTCAAGAATATTTCACTTCTATGATGGGAGCCAGTATTATGGTGGGAGGAAACAAGACAGATCTTGGGAGAAACCCACAACCATTCCCAGGATGCTGTCAGACCTTCCTATGTATGACCGGAGTGGAAGCCAGCATGAGCTGCATGAACTTCAACTCACCGTGATCACATTGGTGAGAGACTTCTGAGTCACATTATATTTTCAGACGGAACAGGTCCGCTGTTTTTCCAGTTCCTTCGAATACGAAACCTTCTTGTTAAGATGAACAATGGCAGCTTCTTCTGGCTGTTTGAAAACGTTGCCTCCATGCCATGCGTTGTCAAGGAGCATATATCATCAACTTTCAAGGTATTAAAACATGCCCAGTATTATGTTAGTGGGGTTTACCACCATACCTACCCAAGAGGTGACATTTTGAATCTAGATTCTAGTAAAACATACACTTACGTTCAATGTGCAGAATTGATACTGATTTGCCAACACAATGTCTGTTCTGTGGAGAGGTCTAAGGAATATGTATTTGTACAAATTTTCGTCGTAATATTTCTGTGTGTTTACATGTATATGTTGTTTAGAGATTGTATGACACATTAAAATGGCCACAGCTGTATATACACATATTGGAATGCAAGTTCAAAGCCAAAACCATCCAAGTTGTCATGGGTGTGAAAATATCATTGTCTTCCAAACCTCTTGAGTTTCAGTCAAGCTCCCATTTCCTTCTTGTCCTTGAGCAGGCGGCACACAGAACTACCGAGTAATGTTACCTTTCTGCTGAACTGTACGTTGAGGTCATGGCTTCATTAGCTGTTTAAATTTCCGTGATGTTGTAGGTTCGTCCGGGGTTATGGGATGCCAAGTACTTCTCTGCCCAGAAAAGGGCACGGTATTTCTGGGGCAATATTCCAGGCCTTCAGTGGTGAGAGATACACGTTAATAACTTACACACACTGCTGTTTTAAAACTAAGTCAGTCAGATTCCCAGACACAGCATTTTTACCAATATATGTCAGGCATGAAGCTATTCCTGTATTTTTGTGTACTTTGCCGATGGCATGAAGCTATTCCTGTATTTTTGTGTACTTTGCTGATGGCATGAAGCTATTCCAGTATTTTTGTGTACTTTGCCGATGGCATGAAGCTATTCCAGTATTTTTGTGTACTTTGCCGATGGCATGAAGCTATTCCTGTATTTTTGTGTACTTTGCTGATGGCCAAGGGGTGTGCATTGTATGGTATTTTTGTACTTACACAGTGTTGATTGGCCTCTGTTATGACATGCCTTGTCAACATCATGCTTTATGTACCTGGGTAACGTTCATTTCTTGGCTTTACTTTTGATTGACAGCTCTGATCACTGATCAGTAATAATTAACCCTGATGTACATGTCTCATGCTTTATACGGTACTGTGAAGTGCCTTAATGTCCTCATGATAAATCCTAGACATATCCTGTACCCATCTTGTGGTGTGATGCATCATACATGTCACACAGCCATGATGCAGCATAAATGCCTTACCCATCTGCCTGATTCAACGTCATACAGGGAATATTATCATGTCACACTAGGAAAATTTTACGGACACAGCCGAAGATTTTGTTTTTCAAGGAATCTTCAGTTATATGGGTTAAATAGTGTTATTCATCAAAATCCTATTGAAACATGGTGTTAGGCTTACTCCGGTAGGTTTTCTTTCATATCACTGTAATATTTCTATGCAATTTGTATTCTGACCAGAGTGGCACTTTAACCAAAACAAATTTGTTGCACTCATGAGGAAACAGGATCTTTCAAAGCATTGACCGTCAGCAGCATACACCTTTTTCATGCACTCATTGAAGTGCTGTAAATATTAAGGCTGATATCTCATGGAGGTGACCGGCCCGGATAGCACAGTTGGTAGAGCGTCCGCTTCGGGACCGGTAGATCCAGGATCAATCCTTGGTCGAGTCACACCTAAGACTTTAAAAGAGGAAGTTGTAACTTCCTCGCTTGGCGTTCAGTGCAACGACTGGTTGACCCGTATCAGTATAATGGCTCGGGCGGGCGGCTTACTTGCCTTCGGTAGTCGTCTCAGTGATGCAGCACTAAATAAAAGAGCGGTGGAAATCCGTCCTGCCACAAGGAGGCACATTACACGTGCATGCATCCTAATGATTCCTTCGTCGTCATATGACTGAAAAAATTGTTGAGTACGACGTTAAACCCCAAGCACTCACTCACTCTCATGGAGGTTCCCTGCTCTTCTTGGAATGTAAGATATGCTTGTAAAATCCTGTTCAGCAGATGGTGGTTGGAGCCTTTACCGTCATCTTCCACTGACACCGTATTGGCTGTATGATGAGCCTGTGATGTCAACATCTTCCTCCAGTATTACAACCACTCTGGGGCTCAGTTGGTTAGCGCGCTAGCACAGCTTAATGAACCAGGAGTCTCTCACCAATGCGGTCACTGTGAGTTCAAGTCCTGCTCATGCTGGCTTCCTCTCCGGCTGTATGTGGGAAGGTCTGCCAGCAACCCACGGATTGTCGTGGGTTTCCCCAGGTCTCTGCCCAGTTTCCACCCACCATAATGCTGGGCGCCGTCGTATAAGTGAAATATTTTTGAGTATGGCGTAAAAAAGAAATGAAATAAATAAATAAATACAGCCATTCCACCACAGTGATCGGATCCACATCTGTTTACAAGATACACACTATTATGAGTGAGGGTAGTAATCTAGCATACATTACTCTTGATGCCACTGATGTTATAATTCAGGACGTTGTGGTCTGGCCTGTGTATATGCTAGTAAGCTCTGGTTTGTTTCTGTTCCAGCCAGCCCCCGGCTCCAGACACAGATACAGACCCCACTTTACAGCTCATGCTCACACCAAACTTCAACCGAACAGCTCTGGTGAGTTATATCTATGTATATGTATGCTTGATGATTTCTGAAGACACCAGACATGACACCTTATCCACGCACATTATACTGACACTGGGACGAACCAGTCCTGTTTCCTTGCTCTAACCTCTATTGCTGTGTGCCAGGCGAGGCAGCAGCAAGGACTATTTTTAAAGTCTGACCGTATGACCAGGCCCGGGTTTGATCCCACATCTACACCGACTATAAGACCGGACACTCTAGCCATTAGGCTACTGAGGCAGTCTCATGAGTTATAGTTGATTAATTCATTCATTTATTTTTATTTCGTGTTTTACGCTGTACTCAAGAATGTTTCAGTCCAACGGCAGCCAGCATTATGGTGGGAGGAAACCCGTTGGTAGCAGGTGGGGGGGTGGGGGTTGTTCAGGATTTTAGTTGATATATTCTGAATATGTATAACAAGCTTTATTTGCATGTACCAGATGTGTGATGTTAATGGACAGAGAATTTGCTTCTCCCTTCTAGGTGGACAAGATAAGAACAGTTACAACAAAGAGCAATTCGTTACTGCAGCACAAGGATAGGGCCTTCCCAGTAGAGATGAATTCTATGGGTGACACAATCTGGATACAGGAGCTGGAAAGGTAGAAAACATATCCCTCCATATTAATGTTTATTAAATGATTACTATTTCTCTCACAAAAGTATGTCAAATGTCTCTAGTTTTTAATGCAAGTGTTTAGATAATTTAAGCATTGTTGAGAAAAAATTGTTAGAGTGCTACTTCAGACAAAGGAGAAACCAAGTGGAAATATTAAAATATGAAGGATACCATATGGAATATAGCTAACACCATGGTTCAAAAAAAATCTCCAATGATTAACGCTATTTACCCCTAGAAGTAAGGAGTAGTCAAAAACAAAATCCTGGACAGTTTCGGTAAAATTTTCCTGATGTGACGAGGAATCTGGCAGACATGATGTCGAGTAAACCATTTATGCCGTAATGACGTTATGCACATCATTTGGGGTCATACATCAGTGATGAGTGAGGTCACGTGTACTTGCATGACGTCACACCAGACAAAATTGGAAACGACACTAAAATTTTGTTTTCATATTATTGAGTCCTCCTGTTGAACTGTGGCTTTAATACAAGGCATTTATTCTGCATTTTAAGATAGCATTTCTGACCGTCCTGATTCTCATCATTTAACCTTGCTTTTATGACATACAAGTCTTGACACTAGAAAGCTCTTTAAGCTTTAATATACACACAGCATCTGTATTTTACATGTATGTCTGCATGTACTGCATAAACAAAGCTTGCATGCAAAAAAAACTTGAATATAAACTTGCTAGATAGCACAGAATAATGACTGACATACACAGAATAAAATCGTACATGCAATGAAGATTACATGTATTTGCCCCAAAATACGCATGTCAAGGTCCCATGAACATTGATTTACAAAACATAAGCTACAAATCAAACATTGAAGAATTACATGTATATCGGTCATAGCAAACGTATAGTATGCCGCCTGAGTGATCATGTGCTAGGGTATAATATCGTACTTAACAGTTCTACAGTCACATGACAACGAAGGAGTCCTTAGAGTGCATGTCATTTGCCTCCTTCCTGCAGGGCAGATTTCCACCGCTCTTTTATCTGGCGCTGCTTCACTGAAACGACTTACAGAAGGCAAGTAACCTGGCCCACCCGAGCCATTGTACTGATACGGGTCAACCACTTGTTGCACCATACCTTAAAGCTGAAGGCCAAGCAAGAAAGCTACAACTTCCTCTTTTAAGGTTTTAGTTGTGACCCGACCAAGGCTTGACCCTGGATCTACTGCACCTGAAGTGGATGCTCTTCTAACTGAGCCATCAGGGCCAGTAATAGGCAATCTGAGAAAAAGTGATAAATGTATACTTGCATACAGCTGTATGTTTTCACAGTATATGCTAGTGTGTGTTATTTCCTTGGCAGGATATTTGGCTTTCCTGAGCATTACACAGATGTGTGTAACTTCACCCCAACCAAACGACAGCAGCTTTTGGGAAAGTCTTGGAGTGTTCAAGTAGTAAAGTACTTGTTGTCTCCCCTTAAGGATTTCTTCTCTTGCACACCCAAGTCATGAAGATCTTAAAATTGCTTGGTGATTGCCGACAATATCATAGATAAAGAGTGCTTAAGAGTCTGAAATAGTCTATTTTGTTCTTAGCAGAAAGCAGATGTCAATAATACATACCTGTACTGTGTAGCCTGATAGGTATGATAGGTACGCTATAATAGTATGTTTTCATTCTATTCTAAACTATTTTCTGAACTCTGTCTAAACATTGGCATTCCATCTATGTGTGTGATATGCTTTGTTTTGTTTTCTTTTATAATTTTCCAATGAAGACTTTTTATATATATAAATATATACAGTTTGTTTTGAGGAATCTTGGTCATTTTTTTAGTTTTAAGTTCTGGTTTCTGAAGACTAATGAGTAAGTTTTACATTTAATATATTTACATCATAGTAATGGTGTAACAGACAGTAGTATACATTTTGCAATATGCAATTTGTGTTCTGTGCAACTTTGTACGTTTCTTTCAGTTATTCAAAATTCTGGCTTCTCAAGCTTACTGAAAAAAGTGTGATTTTTTTTTTCCAAGGTTTAGATTTGTTCATACTTTTAATAAATACCCTACAGTATAGGCAGTGATTAAATCAGGAAAAAAATTTTTGTTTTACTTACTGTTAGGTGTCCTTACTTATACACATGATAAGGAATCTTGTTTTGATAAGCTTTTACATTGTTAAATTTAACAGTTTTTTGCTTTCATAAATATATTCCTTTTATGTTTTGTTGTTTTAACCCGTCAGATTTTCAGTGTTTTACCCATATAGGTCAACTCCAGTTTCAGTTTTGTATGTCAGGCTACATCTGATAAACATGTCAGGTTTCAAATATGCAGTACTGTTATCATTTGTCACCATTTCCAGTCTTGTGCATCTACATGTAGCCACATCTGGTCAACCAGCACTTCGACTTGTAACCAGTTTCAGCTTCAAGTTACAGGGTCAAACTGTCAGGTTTGAAACTAGTACTGGACTTCTGACCATTTTCAGTTTTGTATGTAAAGGTAAATAAAATCAGCTTGTCGTTTACATTAAGACTAATATTTTCATTCGATTTGAATCATTTATATATTGATCTTCTCTGTTTTGTTTAGTTTGTTTGTTTGTGTTTTTAGTTTGAGGCCGCATTCACCAAACTTTGCCCCGGATTATAGAATCGTAAGATGTGTGACTTGCGTGAAATGTTTTGTATTCTTTATTGACATTGTGGTTTTATCAAGAGCGCAGATTCGTCTTGTTTTGTTTGCTTGAGTTGAGCGTAATTTTGCATTACAGCGATGTATTATTGCGCTAGGCTGGTCTAAATCCCACCATATTTAACCTGCTGGAGTGGCATGCTGCAGACACCATACGTGACACTGTGGCATAGTCATTACACTGACACTATGCTGACAAACAGTGCTGAGTAACCAAAAGAGAAGTTCATGTGACAAGACTGTCAATGATAGAACATATGAGCTAACTCAGGATTGAACATGAAGCTAATAAAGTGATGATTACAGCTTAATGCTCTTACAACTCTTGCTGCCTTTGACAATTAACGATTTCAAATCCCTTGTAACTGACCACTAAGGTTAATCCAGCAGTAACTGCTGCAGCTTTTAGATCAGCAGAGTTGACAAATAGCAGAAAAAGTTAAGTGCACAACTTTAAAAATTCATTACTCTGAAGTCGGCCTTCCTATACACAAAGAACTTGATCAAGACCAAGCCCCCCCCCCCCCCACCCCCTTCACACTTGGTTAATATTCATCTGTTCCAAAAGAATGTGAAATGTGATTGGAACCAATGGCTTTGCAAGAGTGGTTCCAGAGTGAGTTGTGGTGAAGCAATGGTTGAAATTACTCAATAAAAATGTCATCCCTTAAAGTGTTTTACATCAATATCGGGTGTACACATGCCATGGGTCTGAATTACAGCCTGAACCCTTGTCCTCATACATGTCGTACCACCTGTCAGCCTCCTGATTCCCTGACAGGGAAGTTGCTGATAATATAATGTAATGTATGCGAGTTAAAAATTTATTTAATTCAGCATCAAATACCATTCACTTCAACAATAATGTGGAGATATTTGAGAATATTAAACAAGTATTTATACCTGGAATTTCAGGAAAAGATTCAGGCTGGCCGAGAACACACAAATTCTTCCTTGTGCGCACACAGGATCAGGGGAAGTGGTTTTATGTTATATTTAAACAAGCAGTAGGGCCTGCCCATTAATCAGTGCTCTCCTTATCTGAGATACCACATTTGGGATACAGATTTAGTGCTGCGGAGGACAAAGACAAATTTAGGTTTAGATATAATGTTTTGTTTTAACATCATACTTCGATCAAAATTGAATGGATGAAAAACATTCAGAGAATTTATATCCCAAACTAACTATGCAAAACTTATGATTTTCGAACTTAATCCCAGGTATGTGGCACAAAGTGAACCTGCTTGCTGATTTATATCAAAATTGGACAATCTTTAGGGCAGTTCCTGCGTAGAAAACAATGACCATTGACAACATCACAGAATGAATAAAATACTTGTGCACGGAGTGGGCTGGTTTTCAAATTAAAAACAAATCATGACACACATATATACAAATTAATACCCCTTGATTTATGTAAAAACATGGCATAGTAATAAAAAAAATTTTTTTTTATTTATTCGTGTTTAACATCCATAAGTTCTAATATATCACCGGCAGCCAGGTTTATAGATGGAAAAAAACAAAGTAAACGTGGTAAACTACCCACCTTCATGATGTCTAACAGTTACATAAAATGGTACACAGGAAAAGGATAAAATGGTACACATGAAAAGGATAAAATGGTACACATGAAAAGGATGAAATGGTACACATGAAAGGGATAAAATGGTACACATGAAAAGGATAAAACTATGAAATAGTTCATTGGATAATGAACAATCCGATTTTTTCAGAACAGGTTGGTGAACAACAGAACAGAACAGGTTGGTGAACAACAGAACAGAACAGGTTGCCCACAAACATACAAACACAAATTCATTATGAATTCATCACAATGTAGAAAAGTTTTTCCTGAGTAAATGGGACTGTCGGGTCAGGCTTTCAGGCATTGTGGTTAATTATTGCTACTACAAACGGCTTCAATGCCTGAGATTACTAAAAAAAAACAGGAAAGCATTCCTGAATATTAACAAATTGCCGTTAAAAACAAAAAACAGCTAGAACTTGCAGTTGAGGCTAGGCTGAGTATAGCAGTGCTGAACATACAGGTAAATGTAAAACCAAATTAAAGAACATTTTTATCGTCGAAGAACTACACATGCATGTCTAGTTTTACGTGTGTGAACTAAACGTAACAAGTGGAAGATAAAACTTGCATGAAGCGGTTCAACAATATATATGTTACCCTGAACATGTAACTAGGACAAGGTTTTAAAAATTCCATATATATGTGAGAGTCTTCAACAGATAAATAGTGAAACACAAACGGCACATGCCGTACAATTAGTATTGTCCTGAACATACGCAGTGTGTAAGCAGCACATACAAAACTAGTGCAAAATATGAAATTCTATAATACTCGCACTGCTCTTTCAGAGTCCTTCATTATTAATTATCTGATTGGTGTTGAACATCACCCAGAATTGCTTAACCTGTATATGTAGGACAGCAATCTGGTTTGTGGACAGAGGTACTCTCCCCTGGCACAGGACCCCATAAACAATAGGGTTATTTGGCCTGCCATACAGAGGGTGGAGTGGAGGAAAACAGAGCAACTCCCTGACAGCCAGGTTTTCATGCACACCTCTCAGGCTATTAACAGGAATTCGTATGTGGGAAGGTCTGTCAGCAACCTGCAGATGGTTGTGGGTTTTCCACAGGCTCTGCCCGGTTTCCTCCCACCATAATGCTGGGAGCTGTCCTATAAGTGAAATATTCATGAGTACGGCGTAAAACACAAATGAAGTAAATAAATAAATAAATGAACAGGAATTCTGATACGTCTGGGACCTCCTGGCAACGGCAAGACCACCACATTGGCCCAATCAGCATCTTCGTAATTAAATTTATACATCACACATAAATTTCTACCATATGCACCATTACATGAATTTTCAATTTTCTTCACAATAATTCAAATGTCATTGAAAATATACCATAATATTATAAATTAAGACATTAAAGTTGGTTGACTAAAAGGCACTACCTGGGTCATTGGAAGTTAAAGGAACACACATTTTGTGTGATAATCCTCTCTGTGATCCAAATATTTTGTCTATTAGTTCAATAATACAACTTTCACTGAAAACATATTGGTATTCAGTTAAAACAGTCAACAGGTAGCTGTTGTCAAGTAAATAATCTTTATTCTGACATTTCCTGAAGTTACTAATAGATTCTCAAGAAGCCTCGGACTGCAACTACCAAGGATAAAGTGAACCATCAGTTTGATAAGGCTGATTACAATGGTCATATACTGAAGGTGAAGTGACTCAAGGACATCAGTCTAATGAGGCTGATTATAATTGCCATATACTGCGGGTGAAGTTACTCAAGAACCTCAGTCAGATGAGGCTGATAAATCATACTGAGGGTGAAGTGGCTCCTTCCCAGGCTCTGCCCCTTTCCTCACTCCATAATGCTGGCAGCCGTATAAGTGCAATATTCTTGAGTACAACGTATAACGGCAATCAAATAAATAAATTATTAAATAAATGCAGTGACTCAAGAGCTCTCAGTCTGATGACGCTGACCACAAATGTCATATACTGAGAGTGAAGTGACTCGAGAAGCCTCAGCCTGATGAGGGTGAAGTGATTCAAGAACCCTTTGCTTGTCAGCCTGATGAGGGTGAAATGACTCAGAATCGTCAGCCTGATGAGGGTGAAGTGATTCAAGAACCCTCGGTCTGCTCAGGTTGACTATGGTGGTCATGTCACACTGAGGCTGAAATGACTCGAAAAACCTCTATCTGATGAATGAATGCATGATTATGGCTTAACATCACACAGGCAATATTTCAGCCATACTGTGGGGACTCTCTATGATGAGGCGGACTACAAGAGTGAAGCAACTCAAGAGCCCTAGTTCTGATGAGGCAGACTACAATGGTCATATACAAAGCGTGAAGTGACTCCGAACCATCAGTCAGAAAAGGCTGACAATAATGACCAGATCATGTTGAAGTGACTCAAGAACAACTGGTCAGTCAAACCAATGAGAGCCCGGACAGTCCATGTAGATGATGGTCAGCCAAATTAATGAGCTCCAACAATGCCTGAAGATGTTGGTCGGTCAAACCAATCGGAGCCCCGAGAGTCCATACAGATGCTGGTCAGCCAATGAGAACCCCGCAAGTCCACGCAGATGCTGGTCAGCCAAACCAATGAGAGCCCCGAGAGTCCATACAGATGCTGGTCAGCCAAACCAATGAGAGCCCTGACAATCCAAGTTCCAGTCTTTGGCGCAAATCCAACACCACTGAAATTTACACTGGGGGCAAGTCATGTGCATGCAACCACCTGGAACGACAAGAGTTTACACATTTACTTAACCTTTACATCTGTGCACTAATCTTTAAAAGTGAACTGCACAGCCTTCAATTTTGGTAAAATTATTGTTTGAAAGCAGGTTTCATTGTGACAACAATTCATTAATATTTGATTTAAGTAATTATTTGCATTTGTGCTCTATAAAGTTAATACAGGTTAAACATACATGTATACTGCCTATCTCTCTTCATTTTCAGAACAGTGGTGGTCTCAAGAATAGCATCTTGGGCTGTCAGTTATATTTATCCAGGACTCTCTCTAACAGGACTTCACAAATCAACTTCTTCACAATAGTGTTGCCTCCTGGCACTACTGTAACTTATATGGACAGCGTCAAATGCGAAAACTTTACGAAAAATCTAAGTTAGGAAGTTCTGTGAAAGTTCGTCCACTACAATGTTATGATGTTCAAAGATCATGGAAGATGTAGAGCTTATACAACACTATCAGTTTACAGTATCCCAACAGCTGTACATGTTACACAGTCTAGTTGCTGTTTTAACACTAAATGTGACTAGCCCTGGATGACAATGCTGGAAAGGCCTCGCGTAGTCAAGGTTCAGTCCCCTTCAGCCCATTAGGATGAATTGTAAAATTTCGGAAAACAGTTGATTACTAAGCTACCTCGCCCATCCAACCACTCCTTAACAATGTTTAGGGTCCTAGGGCACCTGGCTGTTAAAATCCCAAGATGTCGATCTTCCCAAAGGTAAATATCCATCTATATTTATCCCTCAGTCCCAAAGGCTGCTGACTTCTCATTTACGAAATGACCACTATCAACACGGCGAGCAAGCCCGAGGACCCTAAGCACTGGAAAGGAGTGGCTGGATGGGCGAGGGATGTTAGAAATCAACTGTCTTCCGAAATTTTATAATTATCCTATCGGGCTGAAGGGGATTGATCCATGACTACCTGAGGCATTACAAACGTCATCATCCAGGGCTAAATGTGACAAACCTGAATGTTCAGTCTTGGTTTTACACTTTGGGCACGGCTTGGTGGTTCTCTGTATCACATCTCGGGTTTCTGCCTCCCACCGGGACCTCTCTGCTAACTCCTCATCCACAGCTATATCCTGTTCATGGATAGACCATCAATATATATTTGTACTGTATACATACTCAAACCATTATACTCTCACTCAAGAGAATGGTTCACTAAAGTTATCCCTAGACTATAATATTTTAAAAATCAAGTATTACAAGTGATGTAAAATGTAATGTAAATATCCACAAAGCTACATGAAGAGATATACTGTCATTCATGTTTCTGCTGGACTTTGCTGTTTGTTTTAGTTAGTATCAGTCAATGACTCACATCGGTCAGAGGAGGCTGAACTGGTACCATTCCACATTCCCCTTCATGGAACTCTTCTAGGCACTGTTTACAGAACAGATACTGTAAACAGAAGACAAATGTATGTAACTACAAAAAGTTACTGTAAATATTCAACCTTTTCAATCACTAAAGCATTTTCTTTAATGGAATTTATGCATACAGTTATTCAAGAAAATGACACCAAAAAATGATATTTCTGTGTCGCATAAGATGCAACCTTCATAAAATTATGCAAAGTATTTTAATCTCTACACCTGCTAGTTCTCTCAGAATGTTGCAAAATATTGGTCGCAGTGATGGCTGAAAAGGTTGAAGAATTAGGGTCAAATTACATTAAAAATTAATAAGTAACTCGCCTTGGAATTATGATACTCCCATTGACCTAAAATTTTGAACATGATTTATGATATTTAAAGTTTCTACTCCATTTGCCTGATTCTGTGAGTTCTTGTTTCAGAAGACAGGGTGATATCCTACTCATATCTCACAAGTTTCTACTCCATTTGCCCGATTCTGGGAGTTCTTGTTTCAGAAGACAGGATGATATCCTACTCATATCTCACAAGTTTCTACTCCATTTGCCCGATTCTGGGAGTTCTTGTTTCAGAAGACAGGATGATATCCTACTCATATCTCACAAGTTTCTACTCCATTTGCCCGATTCTGGGAGTTCTTGCTTCAGAAGACAGGATGATATCCTACTCATATCTCACAAGTTTCTACTCCATTTGCCCGATTCTGGGAGTTCTTGTTTCAGAAGACAGGATGATATCCTACTCATATCTCACAAGTTTCTACTCCATTTGCCCGATTCTGGGAGTTCTTGTTTCAGAAGACAGGATGATATCCTACTCATATCTCAGAAGTTTCTACTCCATTTGCCCGATTCTGGGAGTTCTTGCTTCAGAAGACAGGATGATATCCTACTCATATCTCACAAGTTTCTACTCCATTTGCCCGATTCTGGGAGTTCTTGCTTCAGAAGACAGGATGATATCCTACTCATATCTCACGTTTCTACTCCATTTGCCTGATTCTGTGAGTTCTTGCTTCAGAAGACAGGATGATATCCTACTCATATCTCACAACTTTCTACTCCATTTGCCCGATTCTGGGAGTTCTTGCTTGAGAAGACAGGATGATATCCTACTCATATCTCACGTTTCTACTCCATTTGCCCGATTCTGGGAGTTCTTGCTTCAGAAGACAGGATGATATCCTACTCATATCTCACAAGTTTCTACTCCATTTGCCCGATTCTGGGAGTTCTTGCTTCAGAAGACAGGATGATATCCTACTCATATCTCACGTTTCTACTCCATTTGCCCGATTCTGGGAGTTCTTGCTTCAGAAGACAGGATGATATCCAACTCATATTTTACAAGTTTCTACCCCATTTGCCAGATTCTGGGAGTTCTTGCTTCAGAAGACAGGATGATATCCTACTCATATTTTACAAGTTTCTACTCCATTTGCCCGATTCTGGGAGTTCTTGCTTCAGAAGACAGGATGATATCCTACTCATATTTTACAAGTTTTTACTCCATTTGCCTGATTCTGGGTGTTCTTGTTTCAAAACAAGAGTATCCTACTCATATCCATAAGTTTCAGCACCAACAGTAATATTTTAGCACCTTTATTTGTTTTTCTTTTAAGAAAGTATAGTAATTAGCATTTGCCATAAGTGTGCAGCGCTATGGTCAAGGTGCTTCAAAGACAACATCACAATATAAACTGCAACGTATAAACTGAGAATGTACATGTATGTCAAAGATCATCTGCACTCACCACAGTTTAATCTAATCCAGGGGACACTCCACTGAGTCTCAGTATAGACTTGGAAATTACAATGAGCTAACAAGCCCAATATAAAACTATGAAAGTAGGTCCAACTTTCTCAACAGGAGCTATTAAGTTCATTCAACTTCTTAAATGTATGTATGAAATCCTTTCACAAATGTTTGGGGGTAAAAGGCAGACTGCCCACGAATCACAACAATATCATTTGATTAAAATTGGTGAGTGAGTGAGTGAGTGCTTGGGGTTTAACGTCGTACTCAACAATTTTTCAGTCACATGACGACGAAGGAATCATTAGGGTGCATGTACGTGTAATGTGCCTCCTTGTTGCAGGACGAATTTCCACCGCTCTTTTATTTAGTGCTGCTTCACTGAAACGACTTACCGAAGGTAAGTAAGTCGCCCCAGCCGAGCCATTATACTGATACAAGTCAACCAGTCGTTGCACTATCCCCTTCATGCTGAACGCCAAGCGAGGAAGTTACAACTTCCTCTTTTTTAAAGTCTTAGGTGTGACTCGATCAAGGATTGATCCTGGATCTACCGGTCCCGAAGCGGACGCTCTACCAGATTAAAATTGGCAACATGGGTGAATATTTATTATCATGATTGCTGTTTTACACTCTCAAGAATATTTCACTTATTACGACAAAAACCATCATTAGGGTGGGAGGAAACCAGGCAGAGCTTGGCTGGGAGGAAACCAGGCAGAGCTTGGCTGGGAGGAAACCAGGCAGAGCTGGTGGGGGGACCCTCGCACATCTGCAAGCTGTTGGTGAATGCGGGTCAATAAAAGTTTTTGAATAAATTAGATTGGTAGCAAGGCTACCAAAGAGCTCCCCTGTAGCAGATACATGAATGCAAAACTTCAGCTTGATGCATGAAGTGTTAATTGGTAATTTGCTGTAATTATAATGCACGCAGAGCTGTAGCGTGGAAACATCCCCCTTGTGGTTACTGTGCTTTATATGCATGTAAACCTTCAGGTCAATACAAGCAGCACATTTTGAGAACATTTTTAACATTTACTGCATTGAATCTTATACACAATACACAAATGCAAAATTTGTAATTTACTGTAATTAATATGCTCTCATCGAATCGACAATGGAACATCCCTCCCCTCATCACCTAACTCCCCCCAACCCCCACCACCCCCGTTATTGTGCTCTATGTGTGCGAAACCTTTTTAAGATAGCACTCCTAACATTTACCTTAACATTCATTCTAATACACAATACACTAAGTCAGGAATTTTTGAAATTTACAGCATTTAAAATGCACATAAAGAGTGAACAATAGAACACCCCCCCTCATGTTATTGTGCTCTACATGTGTGCAAATCTTAAATACATTGAGAACCCTTTAAAATGCTACCCCTAACATCTTGTTTAACATTGCTTTCTCTGTGGTTGGATTCCAATGCCAACACTGATGTTCAGGATATGACAAATGAGTCTACAAAATGAGTCAGGTTAGAAGGTATAGACTTACCCCACAACCCACAGGAGGCTGACAGTGGATTCGTCGACTTTTCTGTGTTCAGCATTAGTCCATTCCCACAGCCAGGTCGAGGACACAACACCCCACCCTCGCTCAGTAAAACTTGCTCTGCTGAAAATCTGTGATAACGCTCATACTGAAACATAACAGCCCGTATGACCAGTCAATGACCACCAATGACCAAGCTCAAACCTGGTTTATTGGTCAACTGTCCACCAATAAGCAAGCTCGAACCAAGCATCTGCTTGTTCATTGGTCAAATGTCCATCAATGACCAAGCTAAAACCCAGCATCTGCTTGTTGAATGGGAACATGACCATCAATGACCAAGCTCAAACCAAGCATCTGCTTGTTGAATGGGCACATGACCTAGATTGACAGAGGCATTACTTATGGATAACAATTCCTGGATTTATTGTGTTGGTGACGTTTCGATGTAGGTTCTTACATCGTTATCAAACCATATGAACATACAGAGATACAAGACAACATATATACAGTAAGAGAGTGAATGGTGTCAACAAACAGGCAACAATGTAGCATAGATAGTAACTTCAGGGTAATGGCTTCATGGTTTAATGGCTTCAGGGTTTAAGGCGGTCACTGTCTAATCTGATGAGGTCATTGTAGGCGCTCGGTAGGTGGTACCCGCTGTCTCGGTTAAGCTGTGGATTGTGTCGTCGGATCATGATGGCTTCCAGCAGTTTTCTTCTCTTATAGTCTGGCTGGGTTGTTTTGTAGGGTATGAACTGTGTTCCGCTGGAGTTGGTGTTCTGGATGGGCTCTGATGTGGTCACTGAGGGCTGATTTCCCATCTAATTTTTCTACTGGAGGCCTTGTGCTCTGCAATTCTGATGTTGAGTGGTCTACCGGTTTCTCCAATGTATTGCTGTTGACAATCACAATTAATGCAGTACACAGATCCTTTGGGTTCTTCCCTATGGGTTGGTTGTTTTTTTTCCATTGGCTTTGAGTAGGGTTTTAAGGTTAGAGGCGGAGGTGAACGTTGTTTGTATGTTCAGTTTGTCACGCAGGAGTCTTCTATCTGGTAGCTCGGGGTGCCTATATACGGAATGGTTATATATATATTGGGGTGGTCGGGTCTCGTTGTTTCTGGTCTTGTTAGTCGGATTGAGGGTTTTGTTGATCGTTCTCTCCACTACTTGTGGGGGGTATCGGTTTAGGGTGGTGAAGGCTGTTTTGAGGTGATTTATTTCTTCTGGGAGGTTGATGCTGGATATCTGTAGGGCTCGTTTTGTTAGGGTAGATATTATTCCTCTCTTGATCCGATTAGGTTGGTTAGATGGTAATTCACGTTATTGGTCCGAGTGTGTGGGTTTGCGGTATACTGAAGTGAGGAGTTTGTCGTACCTCTTGCTAATAAGTACATCCAGAAATGGTATGGTTTTGTTGCATTCTTGTTCCATGGTGAACTGTATCCTGTTGTTCTGGGTGTTGAGGTGGTCAAGTAGGGACTGGGGTTGTCGGTCTTGTTTAGTGCTACGAATGTGTCATCTACCTTACGGAACCAACACAACGGTTTGATGGGGCTTGCAGCTAAGGCTTTGTTCTCAAATTCTGTCATGTATATTTCGGAGATAAGTGGTGATAGGGGGGGATCCCATCGGTAAACCGTGGAGTTGTTCATATATATCATCCCCCCACGTGAAATACGTGGAATGCATACACGAGTCCAGGAGGCTGATTATGCTGTCAGGTTTCATGGCTGTGTTGAGAGGGTGTTGTCCGCTGTTCAGCTTTTGTCGTATGATGTCTAGGGATTCTTCTCTAGGGATATTGGTGAATAGGTCGATGACGTCGTAACTGATCAGTTGGGCTGTGCCTGGAATGTCTTTAATTTTGTTACAAAATTCTGCTGAGTCTTAAGATTTGGAAGTTTTTGCCCAGAGGTGTTAGGAGTTTAGTGAGGTACTGTGCCGTGTCATAGTGGACAGTGCCTCTGGAGCAGATCAGGAGTCGGGCTTTGATTGGGTTCTTATGAACTTTGATGGTTGCCCTGGCGTAAGGTGCTCTGGGGTGCGTTGTGTTGAGCTTTCGGTACAGTTGGATGTCGATTTCATTGCTGTTCTGCAGGGCTTTGAGTTTTGCCCTAAATTCTCTTTCAAGTTTTCGTTGTGGGGTCTTTGGTTATTTGCCTGTATGTCGTAATGTCGCTTCATTGGGTGTGAGGATCCGACTGCTTAGATTGATGACGGTTTTGCTATTGTGACTTGTGGGCCGTTGAGTACTCTCTCTGTTGGTGTGCTTAGACAGAAGTTCAAACTTTCTTTTTGAGATCCTTTAATTTTCTCGTCAAGCCGTTGGTTGCTGTTTGTTTGTGCCTGTCGCAATGATTGTAATGATGATCACTTAGGGTCGACCTTAAGTTTCTCCTGCAGCTGGGTAATAGTGGTTAAGGTTCTTGCTTTGGTGTTCCGGTGATGTTGGATTCTCTCTTTCACTAGTAATTTGCTGGCTGTGTTAATAATCTTCTTTGCTGCATGTGAATGCACTGGGCATTTCAGAGTAAGTCCCTTAGGTGTCAGGTTTGTTGTTCCTACATTTCATCAAAAAGGTGAGGTGGTTGCCGGTTTTGACATAGTTTTTCTCTGATTTGTTGAGCTTGTTGATGATTTGAGAACAAAGCCTTAGCTGCAAGCCCCATCAAACCGTTGTTTGGTTCCGTAAGGTAGATGACACATTCGTAGCACTAAACAAGACCGACAACCCCCAGTCCCTACTTGACCACCTCAACACCCAGAACAACAGGATACAGTTCACCATGGAACAAGAATGCAACAAAAACCATACCATTTTCTGATGTACTTATTAGCAAGAGGTACGACAAACTCCTCACTTCAGTATACCGCAAACCCACACACTCGGACCAATACGTGAATTACCAATCTAACCAACCCTAAATCGGATCAAGAGAGGAATAATATCTACCCTAACAAAACGAGCCCTACAGATATCCCAGCATCAACCTCCAGAAGAAATAAATCACCTCAAAACAGCCTTCACCACCCTAAACCGATACCCCCCACAAGTAGTGGAGAGACGATCAACAAAACCCTCAATCCGACTAACAAGACCAGAACAACGAGACCCGACCACCCCAATATATATATAACCATTCCGTATATAGGCACCCCCGAGCTACCAGATAAGAAGACTCCTGCGTGACAAACTGAACATACAAACAACGTTCACCTCCGCCTCTAACCTTAAAACCCTACTCAAAGCCAATGGAAAAAAACAACCAACCCATAGGGACAAAGGATCTGTGTACTGCATTAATTGTGATTGTCAACAGCAATACATTGGAGAAACCGGTAGACCACTCAACATCAGAATTGCAGAGCACAAGGCCTCAGTAGAAAAATTAGATGGGAAATCAGCCCTCAGTGACCACATCAGAGCCCATCCAGAACACCAACTCCAGTGGAACACAGTTCATACCCTACAAAACAACCAGCCAGACTATAAGAGAAGAAAACTGCTGGAAGCCATCATGATCCGACGACACAATCCACAGCTTAACCGAGACAGCGGGTACCACCTACCGAGCGCCTACAATGACCTCATCAGATTAGACAGTGACCGCCTTAAACCCTGAAGCCATTAAACCATGAAGCCATTACCCTGAAGTTACTATCTATGCTACATTGTTGCCTGTTGTTGACACCATTCACTCTCTTACTGTATATATGTTGTCTTGTATCTCTGTATGTTCATATGGTTTGATAACGATGTAAGAACCTACATCGAAACGTCACCAACACAATAAATCCAGGAATTGTTATCCATAAGTAATGCCTCTGTCAAGCTATACCATCCCAATTCCTAAATGCCTCTGAAAGTGGGCACATGACCATCACTGACCAAGCTCAAACCCAGCATCTGCTTGCTGAACTGGCACATGACCATCAATGACCAAGCTCAAACCAAGCATCTACTTGTTGAATGGGCACATGACCATCACTGACCAAACTCAAACTCAGCATCTGCTTGTTGCATGGGGACATGACCATCAATGACCAAGCTCAAACCAAGCATCTGCTTGTTGAACTGGCACATGACCATCAATGACCAAGCTCAAACCCAGCATCTGCTTGCTGAATGGGCACATGACCATCCATGACCAAGCTCAAACCCAGCATCTGCTTGTTGAATGGGCACATGACAATCAATAACCAAGTTCAAACCCAGCATCTGCTTGTTGAATGGGCACATGACCATCAATGACCAAGCTCAAACCCAGCATCTGCTTGTTGAATGGGAACATGACCATCAATGACCAAGCTCAAACCAAGCATCTGCTTGCTGAATGGGCACATGACCATCAATGACCAAGCTCAAATCCAGCATCTGCTTGTTGTATGGGGACATGACCATCAATGACCAAGCTCAAACTCAGTATCTGCTTGTTGAATGGGCACATGACCATCAATGACCAAGCTCAAACTCAGCATCTGCTTGTTGAATGGGCACATGACCATCACTGACCAAGCTCAAACCCAGCATCTGCTTGTTGAACTGGCACATGACCATCCATGACCAAGCTCAAACCCAGCATCTGCTTGTTGAATGGGCACATGACCATCAATGACCAAGTTCAAACCCAGCATCTGCTTGTTGAATGGGCACTTGACCATCAATGACCAAGCTCAAACCCAGCATCTGCTTGTTGAATGGGCACATGACCATCCATGACCAAGCTCAAACCCAGGATGCTGATGTAAAGTATGTAACATTTTACACATCAATATTCACATTAATTGAATTAGAAAAAAAAGAGATGAACACAGGCTAAAATCGTAAATTCCAAAGCCTTGTACAGAAGCATAAGACTGGCTTTCTATCTTTATAAATTGTACAATTATTGTATGGAGTTAAATCTATTTTAATCTAAGCTGGGTGATTTGGAATCATTGACAGAGAGATTAACAGAATCTGAGATAAACAATAAGATATACCCACCTGGTCATCCCCAAAAAGATGGAAATGGTGGATTTCCTGGACGAAAGAATTTTCACATCCAGCTGCCAAAAAAAAAAAAAAAAAAAAATCAGATCACAAAAATATAAGAAACTATCTTTTATATGTCAATACTGACAGCTGGTGATGTTTGCAAATTACAGAACCTTTAAATGACATCAAATATTGGTGATGGTGAAGACATCAATCAGTGTGCATATGTACAGTACCTCATCAACATCAACACCAGACTGGTTAGGTGAAGACATCAATCAGTGTGCATATGTACAAGTACCTCATCAACATCAACACCAGACTGGTTAGGTGAAGACATCAATCAGTGTACATATGTACAAGTACCTCATCAACATCAACACCAGACTGGTTAGGTGAAGACATCAATCAGTGTGCATATGTACAGTACCTCATCAACATCAACACCAGACTGGTTAGGTGAAGACATCAATCAGTGTGCATATGTACAAGTACCTCATCAACATCAACACCAGACTGGTTAGGTGAAGACATCAATCGGTGTCCATATGTACAAGTACCTCATCAACATCAACACCAGACTGGTTAGGTGAAGACATCAATCGGTGTCCATATGTACAAGTACCTCATCAACATCAACACCAGACTGGTTAGGTGAAGACATCAATCGGTGTACATATGCACAAGTACCTCATCAACATCAACACCAGACTGGTTAGGTGAAGACATCAATCAGTGTACATATGCACAAGTACCTCATCAACATCAACACCAGACTGGTTAGGTGAAGACATCAATCAGTGTGCATATGTACAAGTACCTCATCAACATTAACACCAGACTGGTTAGGTGAAGACATCAATCGGTGTCCATATGTACAAGTACCTCATCAACATCAACACCAGACTGGTTAGGTGAAGACATCAATCGGTGTCCTTATGTACAAGTACCTCATCAACATCAACACCAGACTGGTTAGGTGAAGACATCAATCGGTGTCCATATGTACAAGTACCTCATCAACATCAACACCAGACTGGTTAGGTGAAGACATCAATCGGTGTCCATATGTACAAGTACCTCATCAACATCAACACCAGACTGGTTAGGTGAAGACATCAATCAGTGTACATATGTACAAGTACCTCATCAACATCAACACCAGACTGGTTAGGTGAAGACATCAATCAGTGTACATATGTACAAGTACCTCATCAACATCAACACCAGACTGGTTAGGTGAAGACATCAATCAGTGTACATATGTACAAGTACCTCATCAACATCAACACCAGACTGGTTAGGTGAAGACATCAATCGGTGTCCATATGTACAAGTACCTCATCAACATCAACACCAGACTGGTTAGGTGAAGACATCAATCAGTGTACATATGTACAAGTACCTCATCAACATTAACACCAGGCTGTCGTTAGGTGAGCCAGCAATGTACATGTATACGCCATGGAAAATATCATCATCACAAATTCTTTGGTATTCACCACCTGGTGCGTCTCTTTTATATTAAGCATTTTGTTTGTTTATTTATTTATTTACTTGGGTTACATAACAGCCCTCAGGTGTATGGATAGAGGAGGCTACCACTCCTCACTTAGTATCAGACAAACCAGGCGGCATATCAGTAGGAGCCTTATTCAAGCACGTGACTTACAACTATGTATATAAAGTCAAATGAAATACACATACATATGAGTCTATTACACGACAAAACTTCAGGATTTTCATTCAAAGGCAGAAAGCCCCATAGCATTCTCCTCTAGCTCTGTTGCATATATCATTGTTAGTTTTTCACTTGCATCAACTGGCAGGTCAGTTAATGCCCAGGTGATGTTAACTGCAATTTGAATAATGGCCCCATCCCTCACCTTACCTGGACAAGGCAAGGAATACCCCACATTCTCCACATTGACGAACGTTCTATTATTGAGACGCGTCACTCCGTAATTCTGGAAACAGTCTAGGCACATAGCATGGCCTGAGGAACACGGGAAAACTAGCACCAGTGTCCTGAAAAACAGTATTTCAAGTCATGTTTACCTTTCAGGGATTACGCATAACAAATTCCTTCATGTCAGCTCCACAACACTACAACACTAATGTATGCCAAATGTACATGCATGTACCTGGAGTGAAGATGATACTGCTGACAATAAACACAAGAGCCGTGTTCGCGTCGTCTGATATGTCGTTTTAAACTGGTGAAGAAGAAGTTAACCTTGTATCTGACAATTTTCTTTGTTAAGCTTTCCTCAAGTCTAAGGTCATACTGACATGAGACATGACTTACGATTTCTCTGCACATGTGATACATTCCACCAATCGGCTGTTAGGTTTGATATGATTTAGCGGAATTGCCGTTTCATCCACTGAGCTGGACTCATGATGACCACAGCGGAAGTAAAATTTCTGAAAAAAAAAAAAAAAAAGGAGGAATCTATAGTTAAATGTAACTGAAATTAAATAATAAATTGACAGAAGAGTAATGAAACTATGCCACAGACCCGGGTTTCAGACTGACAGGCAACTCCCAGATAAATCTGAGCTGATTGTACAAATCAGCTGTACAGTTTCAATCGGACCATGAGTTGTACAATCAACCCATTTGGTTGCACTGTCTCTCCCCTCAGTTGTACAGTGCCTCCCTTCACTTGTACAATCAGCTAATTAGTTTCTCCCTTCAGTTGTACAATCAGCCACTGTTGTACAATTAGTCCCTCAGCTGTACAATCAGCATCTCAGTCATACAATCAGCCCCTCAGTTGTACAATTAGTCCCTCAGTTGTACAATTAGTCCCTCAGTTGTACAATCAGGACCTCAGTTGTACAATTAGTCCCTCAGTTGTACAATCAGCATCTCAGTTGTACAATCAGCATCTCAGTTGTACAATGAGTCCCTCAGTTGTACAATTAGTCCCTCAGTTATACAATTAGTCCCTCAGTTGTACAATTAGTCCCTCAGTTGTACAGTCAGCATCTCAGTTGTACAATCAGCATCTCAGTTGTACAATTAGTCCCTCAGTTGTACAATTAGTACCTCAGTTATACAATTAGTCCCTCAGTTGTACAATTAGTCCCTCAGTTGTACAATCAGCATCTCAGTTGCACAATCAGCATCTCAGTTGCACAATCAGCATCTCCGTTGTACAATTAGTCCCTCAGTTATACAATTAGTCCCTCAGTTGTACAATCAGCCTCTCGGCTGTACGATCAGCATCTCAGTTGTACAATCAGCCCCTCAGCTGTACAATTAGTCCCTCAGTTATACAATTAGTCCTTCAGTTTTAAATTAGTCCCTCAGTTGTACAATCAGCATCTCAGCTGTACAATCAGCACCTCAGTTGCACAATCAGCACCTCAGTTGTACAATCAGCCTCTCAGCTGTACAATCAGCATCTCAGTTGTACAATCAGCCCCTCAGCTGTACAATTAGTCCCTCAGTTATACAATCAGCCTCTCAGCTGAACAATCAGCATCTCAGTTGTACAATCAAGTATTTTTGATTTGTTTATTTCGCCAAGAGCATTGCCATAGAAGTGAAGTAGTACTGCACAAAAATCTACCAGCAGTAAAACAAATACCTGCAGTTACATAAAGTCTTAGAAAACTTACAGCATATTGTCCAGGACACTGTGGGATTTGACACTGACCAGTGATCCTTCTGTCTGTCAACACATCCCCCCACCACTGGGGCCCTACAAGGGAAGGAGGGTCAAGAACTGTGGTGTTAGGCATTGGTGTCACACATCACGCTATCCACAGAGATATTAGGTTTTAGGCATATCTGTAATGCTCGTCACATGAGGGAAATGAATGTATACCTGTCTTATTAACTACCCTTCCGTCATATTTCACCATAGTTAAATTCATGTATGCATCACAGCTTTCTTTGCTCTTTGCATATTTCAAAGTTTTCAACTTTTCAACTACATTTATGATTGGACCCATATATAGTTTCTGGTGTCACAAAGACTCTCATAAACTCCATGGAATTTGATGGATTGTATGTGTGTGACTGCTAGAGGGTTAAATTGCATTACCGTTGTTACCACATGGGTTTCTTTGTTCTTCTGGTAGAAAACAAATCTTTTGTCAAGCACACTCTAAATGGCTATCTCCCTTACTGTCAGTTTAATACATTATATGTTGTGTACACATTAATTTCTAAACCTTTTCAGACATGTGAGAGCCACTTTCAGTCTGAATATGATTTTAGCACCTTCTTAATGTGGTTTTCGAGACAAAACTACACTGGCTGGGTTTTAGGGTATCACTAAAAAGATAATTCTTTCAGTTTACCCAGAATTCCCTCAAAATATAATGGAATAAACATCTTAGAACACACAATAAGCTTGAAGAAATGACATATTTTTGTTCTCGGGGTATAACCTGAGTGTGTATACAAACCCTATGAAGAAGAAAGACTCCGTCTCCACATGTATCACATTTCACTCGCAACTTCCCAGGCTGGATAGATTTACAAACTTTACAATACACATAATACTGCTTTTTGACAGCTTGCACATCTGAAGAAGGAGGAAAATAAAAGTTTAACCTGAGGAAAGGTGCAAGAAAAAAGCAAAACATTAAGCGTAAGAAATATGCTGTTACAACAAGCATGAAAAGAGAGAATTTTATTGAAAATACAGGTACATGGTACAAGTGTACATTTTACTGGTTTGTACACACACAAAAATTTGTGGATGTCAAATATATTTAAATAATAGATTTAATTTCAAAAAATGCATATACATGTAGCATATGTAACTGTCAATATAAAGTCAGTGATGTTTTTGCTTTCAGGCAGCTTACTTGAAGTTTCTGAATTTGATTTGATAGGATAGACGCACCTGCACCATCCCCTCCACCTGCTGTGACATTCTCTGCTCCAGCCTCAGTGCTGCTGGAAGTAACAGATGCTACTGGAGGTTGAACCTTTAGCGCATGCAACACACTATGGTTTTCCTATATCAAAATCCTGAATAACACAGTAGATTATACACGTCTGAATAGTGAACAGTCGCAGTGTTGGTTTTCAGTAATGATTCACTTCTGGTAATTACACAACTACGAAAGAGAAAGAGATTCACATGGTGTAATCAACTGTATATTACATCTGCAAATCAGGAGCACACACAAAAAAGGGAAATAGTTCTAACATCACCAGTACAGGGTTTCATGTCTTCTTGCACTCAGGACCCTTGTTAAATGAATGGTCCATTTTAAAAGCATGAAAAGAGAGGTTTTCAAAACTTTGACCGTTACCAACCGCTCAACTGAATCACCCACAGGAAGGCCAACTCATAGAGCTGCTTACTCACAGCCAAAAGTTCAACCTCATCATCAACATTACACACACCTGAACTGTAATTCTAGGAGCTAGAAACTTGCAAACAATAATAATTTTACAGTCACTCAGATTATGCAAGTGTGAAACTTCATGTACCCAGTAACTATTGCACCCAGGCTTGAGGGCCCCTACAGTCACTGTCTAATTTACATGTACCTAGATGCTTGCGCATAACATTTAATATTTACTTATTTATTCAACTGGAGTTTTACACAGTAATCAAGAATATTGCATTTACAGTTGAATCCATCACCATGGTCAGAGGAAACCAAGGAAACCCACAACCAACCACAGTTTGCTTGCAAACCTTAATTCCCACTGTATCAAATCATAAATTAAATATCAGTACAGTAATCCGAGTGTGGAACACCCTACCCCAATGGACTTATCTCTCTTTTAACACTTGACATATATGCTGAAAATAATATATAAATTATCAAATAAATAACATTTTGTGCTTCTTGAAGTTATTATATATTATTAATTTATAAGAGTATAAATCTGAAAAAGATTAGAAGGGAAGTGGTAAAGTGACGTCAATTCACTGAAGAAGCAGCTTTTCACAATGAACACCGGAGAATGACAGAGCTCTTTCTCTAGTCACTCTAGTCTTTTCAAGTAATGCCGGGGGGTATGTGTTTCAAGATGGAAATTATACTTTCCTGAGCGGAGAAGACTGAACGAACACTTTGAAAATGCACCACATGACAAATCAAATTGTACCGCATATTGACTTACACTCAACTTAAAATCATCCTTGAGCGACTGTCCGGCCAGTATCAGTCGTAAATCAGATGCCGGCACATTCTGCTTCTCCGCAATTTCATTTTTCAGTTCGCGTATTGTACTGCCGGCAAAAACAGTGACAGGGAAGCTACGCGATGAGCTGAAACGAATGATGACAACCAAATATGGTTTGCCATTTAGACCTGGATCAGCCGTCTGTGTTCTTCTTAGCATATTTCACCCTCAACCATAGGCTTAAATCACTCTGAAGACATTTTTACGTTTGTCTAAAACGTGACATTGACATTGAAGTTGTCCATGCTGAAGTAAGCCCACTGGTGAAGCAACTATAGACAACATGTAACAGCGACCTGTTACGCTAGCCCGCCACTAGCGACCAGCGACCAATTTGCGCGCCTCTACACACGCTTAAGGAAAACCCTAAACTGTATACAGGAACGAAAAAATACCGATTAAGTTAAATGCTTAGAGGGTACTAAAGTTTTAATAACAACAAGAAATAAAACACAACATGAGTTTATTTTTAATGCGTAGATACTTAATAACATTTCAGTCATAGTTGACAGCCAGGTATGTGAGTGGAGGCATGCGCAGCCAGGGAGATCACTGCCGTACCTCGCGCAAGAACGTGGTCAACCTCCTGACGTCAGAGATCTGCAAATTTCTACTCGGCAATGTCTTAATTTATACTAGACACATCACGAAAGTTTATCATGCAGTGAATGTATACAGCATATACAAAACTATCAGTAATTTAGATAAAATCAATGACGTGCTAAGACAACTAACGTACAGCTCTCCTTTTGCTTCTCACTATACCGGGCACTATACCGGTGTTGTTGTCGTCACTGTTGTGTGTGGGTTTTTTTTTTTTTTTTTTTTGGGGGGGGGGGGGGGTTGTTTGTTTGTTTTTTTAAATATCAAAGATAGCCAAAAACGTAATTAATTTGACGAGGCTGTGGTCAGAATTTTTTTAAAACTATGGGTAATCTGCCGTAGAGGAAAATAAAAGACTTGTTGAGGGTCTCTGTCTGGCTCGCTAAGTGGAGAATTCTAATAAATGGAATGTTCGACATGCACATAGTCAGTTTCATTACCTTATAAGATAATACGAAACAATTAGAAATGATTTAATCAGGGTATAGTCTTGGTATGTTCTGCATATTCCGTGTATTCCGTGGGTTATTTTGATGAGTTGATGCTTGTGTTGTGTCGGAGAGAGGCAAAGATATAGAGTCAGGACAAATCATTTTCTGACAAATGTCATGTATGCATTTCCTCAAAACAGTACATGGGTCTAAGCCTACAAACAAAGGAGCGGTAGCTGGTAGTCCAGTACCTGAACTCGTGCTACTTCCCTGGCCTACATGTCAACGTGGTCAAAAACGTCCGGACTAGGCAACTGGGTGAGTTTAAGCAGGCGATCTGGTTTAACATCCTGTTGACTTTCTTGACAACCCATTGGGCCCTTCGGAAAGCTTGGAACCTCTTGACTTCATATAAGTGTGGAGTATAAATCAGTACAGATGGTTTCAAATCTGATGTCATTTTCATCGTTTCTCCACGCAGAATCAACTCGGCGCTGTCGTGCCTCGTCGATCCATTTTCACTCGTGCTTTCTCCATTACTGACAGATTTAAGACATCCTAAAAGGTCTACTGCCTCAAAAGCGGTCATACTGAAGCGCTTACAAGCAAGAGCAAATTCGCTTTAGATGTAACATCAGCAAGAAGTCCATGTGGTCTTACACTCAGGCCCCACGTTAAGTGACTAACCAGAGTTACACCCTAATTCTTCTAATATTTGGGACAGATATGAGAAAAAAGAAATGAAATAATCTTGCTACAATTACATGTATACTGGCTAAAAAGAGCAGACCAGGTCTCCCAAAAATTAAAAGAAATAGGGTAGATCGCCCATCAGACGATTTACAGAATCCAATGATATTTTGGCCAAAGGGAAGTTACTCTCAACGACTTTGGGCTTGGCTAACCACTATAGGCCTATACAAACCCTTTTTTTGTTTGTTTTTGTTTTTCTAGAGTGCATTGTAACTTATTGTATACACACTATTTTCTTTATATGAATACAAATGAATCCCCAAGCCCTTCACTTAAAGTGTGTCTTTTTAAAAGTATCTACATGTAGATGCATTGGTGATGGGAAATCCGGCTATGTCGGGAGGCGTGGGGTGTGTGTGTGGAGAGGGACCATATCTCATGCTAAGAACAAGATGCTTATCAGCGTACTACATTGGCGTGGTGTCCACATGCATCAATTCTGTGTCAAGTCTGATTAAATTTAGGACTTGTTTACAGCATCCATCTTATGTGTAGACTTTATACAAGCTGCTTAGTTGACAATCCTATTGTTTTATCTTACAACCAATAAAGCGTTGTTGCAAACTGCTGTACTCGAACAGGTCTTTGTAATGACGTACCCATACGTGATAGGGCTCTATCAAGATCACCAAAAGTCGACGCAGTTTAATGATCTTTGACCGTTGAACAACATTTTGTCTTTGTTATCGGCTTGCTTCAAATATTATCATCCCAGTGATGATTAAACAGAATATATAAAATTTGCATATCTTTCAGGTCTTTCTTTTGTTACATCGTTCTTTACTGACTTGTTGTTAAAACAAGAAATCAGTTTATCTTAACTGAACCTGTTGCATAGAATACCGTTCGTGTCATTGCACAAATACACCTTGTGAAGTACATTTAGCTGAAGCCTCGCGTACATACATGAATCTCGCGTCCTTCCCCACGAGCACAATCCTAGCAGTTATGTTTGAAATACACATGCTGATCTACAAAATGCGACTTTCAATGGCCATGTGCCGATCTCTGCATTCAAAAGACAAAACCCGCAGCCTGTTTTAAATCAGAAAGATGAATATCTTATCAAAATTTATTTGCACATGCAAATTGCACATGGAGATTATGACAACTGAAATCAATGAACCTTTTCCGAGAAAGTCATACCGAAGTGTAATTTTGGACAAACAATTTGGCGATTTGTAAATTGTCCAATGTTTATGCTAAGGCTTACAGTTTTGTGAACTTGCAAATGTTCCCAAACGACATGAAAAGTTTAGATTCCAACTGAAAGTATTATTATAGTAAAAATCAAAAACCGTTTCTATTTAATACCTTCTAAGAGTTTTTGTGCTATTTTATTCCAAACTATACTGAATGGAAATCTGACAGGTGTGTACAGTTTTGTTAACTTTCAAATGTCCCAAAGGGCAAGAAAACTGACATGTATATAACAATGTCTTGTACCTTGCAGGAAATACTGCTTGTGCTGTAGTTTGAATAAAAGGGCAATTTGTAAAATAGTATAGGTATATTTAGATGAAGCCACCCGGACATAAAGGTAACATTTTCACAGCAAGAGTCTACCTTTGCTCTTAACAACCCATAAAGGAGGCTTTACTGGAGATTTTGTCAATGTTTGCTAATTAAATAAAATTCTCTGCATTTACGAAGAACAGCTCAAATTATGGCCTTTCCGTAATAATCATAATCGTACCTGTATTATATATAGTGTTAAAATGATTCAGCACCCTAAAAAAAGGTAGGAAAACAGTTTTATATATTTTAGTCACTTTATTACCGATTTTGAACAGAAACATCTACTCAGTAGACCGTTTAACAAAAGAAGCCAAAACAGAGAGGAATCAGTTTCTCTTCTATGCCTACAATGGTCTGAACCCCAGTATATGAAAGGCTTATTCTCCCCGTAGCCAGCAGAAACTATCCGACACTGCGAGAAAATCCCTTCCAACAATGTGAAGCATTCTTCCACTTGATGACGTTCCTGGAAACAACAACAACCCAACTTCACTTACAAGCAACGAATCAACCCTCAGCCAAACAACCGCAAAATATAAAAGAACTGTCAGACCAGCCTGTGCGGATCGTGGTCTCCAGAGTTGACGTAAACTCCTCCACTGAGACGTCCTACATGAATGCCGGTCATTTGATGGATGCTTATCAACTTAGGATCAGCTCAAAAGCAAGAGAAAGTCAGCATATTGCTGAAAAAAAAAAAAAACAAGATCCAGCAAAACTCTAAGGAGATCTTCCAGACTGTAGAAGCACAAGATGACCAAACGTCGACGCGGTTCACTACCTGTGAACAACCCTATGTTCTTGTTATCGGCTTAATTCAAGGATTATCATCTGGGTGAGGATTGAATGAAAAAAAAGAAAATATTTGAAATCTGCATGGGCCTACATGATTTGCCTTTTTTTCATAATTTCGTTCTTTACTTAATAACACTGAAAACAAGAAAGCCAGATTAACGCATTTGAACCTGTTGTATAGAATACTGTTTGTGCTATAACTATAATAAAACTGCAGCTTGTTAAATCTTCCAAGGACATTTAGCTGAAACTATGCCTGACATAAAAGTGAAACTTCAACTGGAGATGCTCCCGCTTGCCTGAACAACATATACTTCCACGGGAGTACAATTCCTCAGGTAACGTTTAACGGAAAAGGCATTGAATTTTGGAATAGCTTTCTTATCCATGAGTAAAGATTACCAAAATAATGTTCTCAAAATTTCTTCCCGCTGATGAACATAGGAAAAAAGGTGATGTCACATCAGAGTTCCTATTCAATATAGCTATGGTCATAGAAGACCACCATATAATTCAAACATTTGAATGTCTTTAACACTCTTTAAAACATCTAAAATGATAAATGGCAGTATTTTCACGCATGGTTTCCACTTGTCTGTCTGTCTTCAAATTTTAGCTTTCAATTTTTTCTTCAGAAAACATGCGTATGCAACTTTTAATGGTCATGCGTCTATACGTCCCATTAAAAAGATGGAATTCTCAATCGGTTTTAAATCGGGCATCCTCCATGGAAATCAACACGATACAAAGCAGTGCACAAAACATATGCGCAGATAATTTGTAGCACAGGCCTTTTGCAAAGGTCCAAAGAGGCCAACAAAGTCCTCCAACTGAAAAATTTTAAAAAAGCAGTCAACTTCTGTTTTGAAAAAAAAAATCTAGCAGCATTTTTTTGCACTCATATGCCTCGTGTCATTTATAAATCAGAGGCCCCGGTGATGGACAGGTTAGTTAGCGTGCTAGCGCAGAACTATAACTCAGGAGCCTCTCATTACCGTGTTAGTTCTGAATCCAAGTCCAGCTCATGCTGTGTTCCTCTCTCGAAAGTTCTGCCAGCAACTTGCGGATAGGCGTGGGTTTCCCCCGGCCTCGGCAGCATAATGCTGGCCGCTTCGTATATGAGTGAAATATTCTTGTGTACGGCGTAAATCACCAGTCAAATAAACAATGAAATAAATTTACAAATCAAATGAAAGTTTAGACTCAGTTATTATTCGTTTAAAATTAAATCTTTTGAAAATTAAATCTGACTAAAGCAGTGGCGTTAAAAATCTTTCTTTTTTAACTGACTTTACCTATGTTTACTCAGAGCAATTTCTCAGAAAACCGACCTCATCACTGAAATACATCGCCGGTGGATTTCCCGGAAACAATTTTTGATTTTTGTGTATTTACACTGTATAATGTCTTGCATTAAAATTGTTTCCGGGCAAACCATTTTGCTAATATCCATTTTATGTACCAAACTTCGAAAAAAACATCTTTGGCCTCTAATTTATCACCAGTGTTCCGTCTTACTACTGACATTAGGGTAAAAAAGCATGAGCCATATCTGTCTGTTTAAACACAAAACTCTCCAAACAGTCTGTCAAACACCCACTCAGCCAGTCTAATACCAAGATAATGCTCTATCGTTTGTCCGTTAGCGAATGAAATGTTGTCACAAAACATACAGGGACAATAACGGAGAAGAATCAGTTTCTTGTGTATTCCGATAATATTTCTGACAGACATTCACAGAACAATTATGAAACAAACAACACCTCGTCAGCCTTGTTTGGACAAACAGTTGACCTCTACAATCCACATTCCTGATGCCGCTTGGCTCTCTCTCCGTCGCCGTCCGACACACTTCTAGACAATCCCTTACACGCATGCATAACATTCTTCCAACACTCCAATTTCAAGCCGCAACCAAACCCATCTCCAAACAATCACTTGCCTTAAAGCTCATGATATGAAACTATGCATCCAAACAGACATTCGCATGCCAGCCGTCAACCAATAAGGATGGTCCAGGTCAATAATCGCAAGGACAATTCCCAAAACGACGTTCAACACAAACTACCAAAGAACTAGGAAAGTACATAAAGTATGCAAATAGGACGGAATCATACAAAGAGAAGCCGTCAACAGTTTTCAATGATGTAGGAAAGACGCAAGGTATGTTCTAGGCGACTGAGTGAAATCCATATTCAAACCGAGTACCATGCTGGAATATAACAAAATACGTATCTCAATTGCGGTTTGATTGCACCTGTTCCAGTATCCAATACGGCGATCTAATTCAACATGATGAATATACCGCCCTAGGCCCGGGTTAAAGCGGAATTAGGCAAAATCATGAAGCAGAGTGCCAGAGATTCCGGACGCTCTGTACATTCTTACTTACAAGAGAATTATACTCAATGTAAAACTTAAGAAACTTGGTGTGAAGGCGTTTGATGGAATAACCTTGACGCACTTGGGACATTGACTGAAATCGTCAAACAATATGCAGGACGTAACAAATGCTACAAGGCGAGAAATGTATACGGTATATTGCTGTCCAAGTACGGATAATTTACAATGTCAAAATTTTAACTATCCCTCTTGTCGTACAGTCTGCGAAAGAGGAAACCATTTTGGTCTGCGCGCCAATACAGGCCCAGATAAGATATATCATCTGGAGAACGTGTAGTTTCCTTTAAATCCAGCGAAGGTGGGTAAATATCTAACACAGCCCTTGCTATATATGGATTGTTTAAGGCTAGCAGATCATAAATATACCGTCCAGTGAAGGAAAAAGAACTGCCAAAACTATCTTTACTGACCGTCTTCCCCAGAATTAACGCAAACTCCCCTACCGGGATGCCCTCCTTGAATAATAACAGTCATACAACTGAAGGATGTAAGAGGCAAATCGCAAAAGCAAAAGCAAGTCAACACTGCGGACCAAGCCAAGACCCAGCAAAACTCTTAGGCGACTGGCCGGACTGTAGACCAAGATCACCGTATGTCGACGCAGTTCATTACACATGAACAACCGTATGTTTTTGTTACCGGCTTTCTTCAAACGCAGTTATCCGTGTGATGATTACAATATAAAGCATTTGAGATCTGAATATATAACTTGTCTTTTTCCGTCAATTCGTTCTTTGCAAAACTAACCTGAAAACAAGGAAGTCAGTTTATCTCACTTGAGCCTGTTTCATTCGAGCTATACCTAAAATTGTTGTTGGAAACTATTCATAGGTTTAGGGTTTAGCTGAGACCAGGCCATTTTTCTGCATATCTGACATACCTTTCAAGCAACCTAACCCTAAAAACTGTGTTCAGTATGAAATAGATACTTCCGGAATTGTGGGTTCCATTGACCCATAATCTTCTTCTGCATTCAGTTGATGAAATCCGCAGTCGTTTTACAATAACGCACATGTTAACCTACACGTTTCAGGATGTTTCGGACTAACGGGTTAGTGCTTTGCGGTAAGCGTTTGGCGGCAATGTACAACTATCAGTGACAGCTGTGGACACAGGCGTGGCTTCTTCGGTGACTATGACATTTAGAAAGCGTTTCGCATTGTAACTCTCGTGTTTGCGTCAATCAAACTAGTTACATATTTACAACCAACAGGTAAACTGTGCATTGCAATAGGATCATAACCGCTAGGCATTAAAATGAACGTACGTTTTTCCAGAGAATATGACCAATAGGTAAAAGTGGCCAAAATTACCTGGCCATATCTCAAACCAATAATCTGGAAATTTTTTTTTCACACTTACAGTTTTTTAACGTTTCAAAAATTACAAATGACGAAAAATGTCATGATTAGACAAAAAAGCAACGACGCCGTTGAAATAAAGTGGCAGTAGTAGGCACGTTTTGAATTCCAAACCGAGATATATCGTAGTATATATAGTGATACGGCACCCATATTTATTTTAGAGAATTATATATGTCAAACACGAGCTTTGGTTTATGTATTTATTTTGCCTCTACCGGTAGCAGACGGGACTATCAGTTTGTATATGTGTCTGACCGTCAGTCTTTCAGTCCGTCACGAATTGGATCGCCTGTGTCCATTTTTTGGTAACGTTTTAACTTCTTGTCAAAACGATTCATCCGATTGAATTGAAAGTTTGTACATGGCTTAACATGACAAGTTACACGTCAAGTTCAAGTTTGTTTGGTTATGGGCTTTCACATAGACGATTCCGACCACTCAAACTGGTATCAAGGACACTGCTTTGTTAATACTTCCAAACTGCTTGGATTGGTGTTTAACACCCTGCTCAAGGTTTTTTTCTTAAGAAGACGACCAGGTTTATGGGTGGCCGAAACCATAGTGCCCGGAGTAATATCACCGACAATATCCAGGTACTCTCAAAAAATTATTCTGTTAATTTTAACACAAAGTCTGTTGTCTGTGTGATGCTAGAATGTATTTTGCTATTACAACACAATATCCTATAATTCTAATAGAATCTTTATGTTGAATTAACAGAATATGTGTGCTATATTTAATTGAACAATCTGCTGCAACAACAGGATACATTCAGCATCACTCAGACACAGATTTTCTGTTAAAATTAACAGATTAATTTTTGAGTGTACCTATTGACAGATTAATCTCACGACTTAAAGCCGGGACGTTGAGGAGTATTCTCCAATGATGTAATAGTGCCCGAAGTGTTTTACCTTGTGCGCGGTATCATGTTGTTGCGGATGCTCGAGGAATAGCATCCAGCAAGTGGCAAATCATCCGTTTCGAACTTGGCCCTTTTTACGACACCCCATACACACAAATCCCCAAAAGAAATACATTTCACAGAATGCTTTAAATTGCGGGTCAAGGTGTGCATGAATATCGCTTTATTAAGGATGCGCATGTTCCAACAGGAGGGCAGTCTTTTCAACACTTGCCTGTCAGTGTATGAGATTGGCATGATACACCATGACAAGCATGATGATTTTTTGGCCAAACTTTTTTGTAATCGATAAAGTAAAGGTGGGTGTTGTTAATTTCTGAGGTCTACTGAAGACTTTCGGCCAGTCAGCGATAACAGATCGATTAAATGTTATCTTCCATGCTAACTTTTCTCACACAAAGTTTGAATCGTAATCATTCTCTTTAATATACATATATTACAGAAAGCTCTCCATACAAGTACATGTACACTGTCTTTTTGCTTTCAAATGAGCAGTTCAAGTTAAGCCCTAAATAGAACTATACGGCCAATGTTTTTTTCCGCAGTAGAATTGAGACTGCGCACAAATAGTTCTTTCACTGTTCCATGCTAAATGCATACTTTTACACATTGGTACAATTAAACCAACAACCTCATTTAGGCTTATGTGTAAAGTTTATTTTTACACCAGCCTATACCCTATTGCCACAGACAAGTATATAATATTGAATGAAAGACTCAGGACAATTCATCGAGTGTATCTGCACTGCTTACGCTGCTTTTGTCCATTCCTTCGGCCAAATCGTCTGTTACACTCATTGGAGGCCGTTCTAGCTTAGTCACATGCACAAAACAACATGGTTGAGAAATCTCAGCCTTTTGAGGGGGTTTGTATTTTTTCACCTTAGGTTTGCTTGCATCTTTCTTTTTCTTCTTTTTGCTAAGTTTCAACAAGTCATCGTCAGGATTGCTGATCAGCGACAGCAGGTAATTGTGGAATTCCGCCGCTGCCGCTGTGTCGTCAAAGCTCAGTCCAGCTTGTTTAGTGTGATCCGTGGACAACTGCATCGTGTGAAAGTTGGAATGCGGTGCTGAGTACTTCGTCAGGTGATCTATAACATCTTTAAACAACACAAAACCGGTACCTTTTTCTGCCATGACGAATTGGAGACTTCTCTTGCGATGGTGTTCCCCGGTATCCAGCACTAACAATGGAATTCCCGTGGCAGAAAACTCCCAGTTCTGTTTACCAGTCTTCTTTTCGATGCCATTGGCAAAGTACAAATTCGCCAAACAGCGACAAACATGAACCTCCGTTTTGTGGCTCCTAAAAAACATTTCTACCTGCATGAAATCTTGTTCAGTGAGAGAGTGTGCGGCACTGCTGTTGGTGCTGCACTGGGACGGTTCCGACACATCAGACGATCCGCCAGACATCGTGCTCCATTCAGAGCTATTATTCACAACGGAACTGTCTTTAAGAGGAAAAACATGTGCGGGATCAGGATGTGTTGTTGTTGTAACTGGATTGTTTCTCTCCAGACTATCTCTCACAATGGGTCCGTTCTCGCCCAGTTTATCCCTGGCCACGCTGCTGCGCAGTTTTATCACAGACTCGTACTTTTCTGTAATCTTGTCCAAACCGTCACTCTGTTGACTGGTTGTCTGCATCAGACTTTTCTTGACGTAGTGGAAATGGCCTTGGCGGACAGAATAAGTCTCGTTAGGCTTACATAAACTGCCGTATAGTATATCTGGCAGTTCTAACGCCTCACTAACGGATGTCTGTTCTAATTCTTCTTCGACTGTTGGCAGGTAGCCACGAAACGCTTCACAAAAGCTCAGTTAAACCATGCTGGAAAGCTGGCCGCCGACCGCTGAATGGCGGAATCCCCCTTCCCGTTGAATGAATCAAACCGCCCAACAAGTCTGCAAAATACAGAAAGAAGAAAATATTTATTTCTCCAGTTACATTTGCTTGTAGATCTAGACCAGCAACTTTTTTTGCATCTTTTCCAGTGTGCCACTCAACTTTTAACATTAGAAATGATGTATTCCTGGACAGAGGTCAGCGCTTATAATAAGTCAATTATAGATTTTAAAAATACGGTTCACTGGTAAAGACAAAGAAAAACCAAAAATGAATAAGACTGATTTTTATTGGATTTTTTTGGCAACGGAGTTGTGCATTTTAAGACACCGTAATCTACGGTCGTCTGTTGGGACATAGTGGTTGTCAGTAGAGGGCTTTCACAACCTACTTCTGGCAGCCATATTGGAGCATTGTGGCCATACCAGCCCATGTGAACAGGAATCCAATATGGCTACCTGTCTATCGTTCTGCCAAGGTGATGACGTCACGTGCAACCACTCTATAACGTCACGTGTACTGTTTCCTGGAAACAATTTGTTTCAAGGTTCATTTGGCGAATGCATTGATATCTCCACATGACGTAAAAGTTTAGCAGTCTGCGAGTATTAACTGGCAAAAATGTGATAAGATTTTACCAGTCACAATATGTTCCGAAAAGGCCACCACATTGAATACAATGTTTCAAACACAGTTTAAGCCTACCCGGTTGAAAAAAATCTAACATTAAATCGAACTATTTTCCTAGGCTATGTTTAATGGTTTGATCTTTTCTTCACCCCTGATTCAGAACTGCATTCCCAAGACGGTAGACCATACTAACTTCAATTAATAGCTGACCTTATTCGGCACACTGACAAGGTGATTTACCCCCTCCCCCCTCCACACCCCTTTCTCAGAGTCAGCAGGTGTTGGATCCAACCCACAACTTCATCGGTTTATGTACTCTGAACTGTGGCAATTTCGGCACTTTCTCGGGCCACCCAGGGCTCCTTTAGTGTTCTGTATTACATACACACAACACACAGCTATGCTCAAACAGCCAGACAGACCTTCGTATTGTTCAAGCAACGTGCACTCACGATGCAGGCAGATTTTAATACAGCACGCAACCTACATTCCCTGGCCCTCGTGTCTCAGCCTTATCTTTCTTTACACAAGCTGAACATCTTTTTTGTCCACAGCTAAATGTCTTTTTGTCCACAGAGGTCTTGCATGAATGTTTTGACGAAGATGGCTCAGTAACTAAAGCTTATAGTGTATGGGTATACGCCTACGTATGCCTACGCCCTGCCATTCATTTCACGAAACGATATACTGTGTCAGAACCAAAGGCGATACAGAGTGGAACAAATAAGATTGACATTGCATTGCTTAGCAAATTGCAATTCTTTTCAAAATAAAGGAAAAATGTAACAGAATTCAAGAATGCTTTCTGCTTTCAGGTATACATCACTGTCTTTACAGTAATGGTGTTTTGTTCGATGTCTTGTGTTCTATCCAGTCACCTGTTTGATCGACGTCCGCAGGTAAACCTACCTTACCATTCTATTAAGTCACGTGTTTGATAGACATCCAGTGGTATACCCATCTTACCTTTCTATTCAGTCACATGTTCGATTGACATCCAGTGTAAACCCACCTAACCTTTCTATTCAGTCACGTTTGACGTCCAGTGGTAACCCCACCTTACCTTTCTATTCAGTCACGTTTCACGTCCAGTGATAAACATACATTACTGGTACCTTTATACTCAGTCACTTGTTTGACGTACAGTGATAAACATACCTTACCTATATATTCAATCGCCTGTCTGACGTCCAGTGATAAACGTAGCTTACCTTTCTATTCAGTCACCTGTTTGACGTTCAGGTGTAAACCCACCTTACCTTGCGCAATCTTCCAAGCAACAGGTAGAGTCTTGCTCAAGCAAAAACATCACCATACAGCTACTGAGCCTTGGGATCGTTGCGAGGCAGGCAGGCAGGGACGTGTACCTGTGACGTACTGATCGGATGAATACACCCATGAGTTAACAGTGCAGCCTCCCCCCCCCCCCCCCCACCATCACCATACAGAAAACACCTGAAGCGGAACGTATAATTATAGAAAATATAATGATATACACAAAGAATATTGCACAGTGGTATATATTATGGTTCAACGGTGTTTAAATGTAGGTTGGGCACATTTATATGTTCCGCCTCAAGCATTTTGTGCTGTACTGCACATTCTGTCGATTATATTAACAACATATGCCCACCAACTAAAATAGGTCAAAAGTCAGAGCGCCACTTGTAGATAAATACCTACATCATTACAGTTTAGAACAATCAAGCGTCCCCCCGCGCGCATTAACAGCTATAGCGAACGAAAGGAAGTTGAAGTAGGGCTATATTGTACAGAAATGCCAGCAAATACTCCCTCCTTCTGGCCTATAAATGTCAGAACATGTGTTAACCTTTTCCTCTTGCCGACTTAGTTTGATTGTCAAAAATTGAATATACATATATTGATATGATTTTTTTTTCATTTACGCCAGACGCAAAGCTATTTCACTTTCACACACGCGGTGAGATTTGTAGTTAATGGAAATGTACATGTACATGCATATACAGTGTATAAAAGTTCGGGAAAAACTACTTTCTTCAGATTCTTTTAAACACGATTTCTCTCTCCGATAAATCAGATCACGCGTATGGTTTGCGATTTGATTTTTGATTCACGCCCGACGCAAAGATATTTCCGTTATATACACGCGTGGTGTTGTTCATAGGACAGGGAAATCTGCTATATGCAAGAATCCACAGAAAACCACTGCACCTCGCCAGGTACATCTACATGGCTTACCCTGTGACATTTCTGCAAGAGCTGGTTTCGAACCCTCCACTCTTGATGCTTTCATAAGAGACAACAGGCCTAGTTTAAAACCTTTGGTAGTGAGGGCCCGAGAAAAATGTACTAGACGCAAAAAATCCACTGTTTCGATCCCTGCAGAAAACGTGAAAGCTTACGGCTTATAATCTGGAGAGATGAAAAATTACCAATAGAGCAGTAATCCTCAGCGGTTATAAAGAAAAAATAATAAGTATATAAGGCGAAACAACACTTACCATAGCCTATTTATTCACGATAAATCAGGACATCTACCATAGCCTATTTATTCACGATAAATCAGAAAATATCTCGTGCTGTAATATAGCGCAAATCTACATGTATCGTATAGTCTGAGAAAATACAAACGAACCCATGCACGTATTTCAGGCTTACCCCGACCGATGTAAACAGCAATAGACGATCACATCTGTATATCAGGTAGGTACAGGCCTTCAGCCGAGAATAGCAAGACCTGCACTCACTTGCCCACGGAGTGTATTGTAAACCACCTAGGTGCATGGCAAGTTAAGCTCTACATGTGGTGAACAGAACCTCTGTAAATCCTCCCACGCGAGGCATGTACCTGCGCTTATAATGTATACATATGGACATTTAATACACTAGGCATCGTAAGATTTTTTCACTGAAGCTGTAATAAATTGCATGCAGGTTAACTGATTTCCTACTGGTGAAGCATAAAACCAACAAAAAATTGATGAAATGGTATGCATACACGAGATAAGAGTTACGTCCCCTTCATTGTAAATGTATAGTAGGACTACTATAACGTTGTCAAGATTCTTTCATCTTTATTTCCATATTTCGTCTATGGTAAAACATCTTCAGGAATAAAGAGGCAGTCAACATTAGCGATGTATATAAGCATTGGGACAGAGTATATAGGGGGTTAAACAGGGTTAGGTTAGACGTTGTTGGCTGATGGTAAATGAGAATGTTGCACAAACGACCCTTCCTACACACTGCCCGTCAGAGTTGTGACACTATATAGTGTGCGATGTCGAACTTAGAAGAAGAGACAACACCTGGCAAAATGTATATATGCATCGATAAATCATCCCACATGTAGTTTAAAAAGCATAACTTTGTGTCATTTTGATGTTGCTTAACCACGACATTGCAGTTCAAAGCACAGCAAAGCAAATTCACACATAATGAGTAAATCGAAAGCGTCGCCATGTTATCAGTTTTGATCAATGAAGCGTGAGTTATATCTATAACCTGAGAACGCAGCTGTTTCCGCTTACGTCAACTCAACCCAGCACGATTTACCTTTTAACGTGCAAATGCACGTGGGGTGTCGAGTGACGCGACATATGTTTCCGGATGCTTTAAAGGAGAAGAAAACTCAAATATCAAACAAATACCATTGAAAAAAGTATGCATTTCCTCGCAGGTGTATGACATAAAAAACTTCTAAAATGTACATCAAGCTGATAGATTATAAATAAAGTCAGCGCCAAAATCCGCTGTGGGCGACTCCATTTTGCCTAAGAACTAGTCCTGAAGTTTCCTGTGTTAGGAGGAGAACTGCCGTCGGAAAACCGCCAAAGTTCCGTTCGTACATTTCCGGTAGAACTCTTCTTCCCAGAAGGTAGCGAACAGTACAGTTCGTTCTCCGCTTGACGATCGGGAAACCGGAATGTTGGACGTGGGTTCCGAGTTTACACGAACAAGCAAACAGTTTTAACGAATCTCAATGGCTGAGAGGCAACAACCCCCCTCCTTCCCCAGCATAAATTACAGGGTTTTAAAGATGGATCAAAAATCGCAAAAACTATGCAGCAGGCACCACCAGATAGAAAAAAATGTACTCTTTTCAGCCTATAGTGTCATTGTTTTAAGTTTTCTTCTCCTTTAACCTGGTGCCTCACAGGGCCTCGTAAGAATTCCACATTAAACACTGATTTATACTGAGTTACCAAGCACATGAGGAAAATATGGCTGTGTCCATTTAGGTCTGACTCCTCCCCTCTTCCTGCATAACTCATATCACCCGTTGTCCTTACCTTTAACTGCATGTGAACCTGCGCAAGAATCAGCCTCAAACGGGACCGAGGCTTCTGCCTTCGTTGAGAGGACTATCATATATACTTTCACATAAGAATCTTGCTTGTGTTGTCTCTAGTAAGTGGTTACGCTGAGAATCCGTCATCTTATTATAATCTGTCTATTACTGTTTAAAGGATGGAATTTCTGTCTGTCTGTTTCTGTATATATGTGGATAGATATATGCCCTTATGTCCGTCCGCCCGTCTGTCTGTTGATATATGAACGGATATGTCCTTCTGTCTGTCTGTCCGTCTGACTGTCTGTAAGTATGTATGTACGTATCTGTGTATGTATCTAGGCCTATGGATGGATATATATCTTCGATTTTCTCCACAGTTGTTCATCCCATGGACTTCACTCTTGTCGAGTGTATTACCTAAGACCTATTAAAGAAGTGCAGTGTTGAGTATATAGGAGATTGCGTATGGAAAATATCACTATAAAACTGAATCGCATGATCCCAGATTTGATTGGCCATGTCTAGGTGTAAGAATAACTCGTATCCAAAGCAACTCACGCTCTACATTATTTACATTTACATTTATACATTATTATCGGGTATTTTTCTCGTTTTATACCGATACTAAAACAAAGAGTTTTTAAGAACATGTGGCATTTTTTATTAATCATAATCGACCTATCAAGGTTTAAAGGTTTAAGATATCAACCACAAAAGCTTTTCCATGCACAGAGTTGTTAAAAATGATACAATCAGAAATCATATGCACCCTTAACTACGTGATCTCATCATTTACCATATTTGGTATGTCTGAAAACTATAAAATTTATTTGTAGATATATAATTCCTGAATATGAGCCTATATACCATAGTCAGTTAACCGGCAAAGTTTCCATGGTTGGAAAGCTCCGGGCACTTTCTCTATCCGTAAACTGACCGCCATCGATTGTATAAATGAACATGGTTTATGCATATGGATGTTAAAATAAAGCAATTAAATTAATAATTTCACCATGTCCCTGTGAACAGAACTCATATATATGCGTCATCTACGCAAAAATTGTACCACGTATCTATCTCCCCACGAAATGTCTGTTGTAAAAAAAGCATTCGCCTACACAGATAGAAAGACACAAAGGCAAATAGTCATTGTCATGCGTTCGAGTGGCGGCTTGAAAATATTTCCGTATTCGAGTACATATGGAGATTATAATCTATAATCTATTCAAAACAAGTATAGGAAATGTTATTATTCGTGCATGTAACTGTTGATATACTTCTGAAAGTTACAACTGTATAAATGTGAAGGAATAAGGCATATACAGTTATTCTGTTCACAACGTGTCATATATATATCGTTAGAACAAACCAATACCGCGTTATTTTGTGTGACACGCACACGAATTTGGTTGGGACACTTTTCTAAATTTGCATTCAAAGTCGTCCATCGGTTTCCATCCACTCGACTGACAAATTCACGACAAATGAGACTTGTTCGTTTATATAGCTTCCTTCACCAGATGACCCTGTGTTACTGACAAACTCTTTAACAAATGAAAGATATCGAATATCCAAAAGTGTGGGCTCATTTATAGCACCTACTTTTTTGAATATTTCCTCATATTCGAGTAGGGAGACCTGCACATATTTCCGCATTCGAGTAGGGACAGGGACCTCCACATACTCCCTGACACATTCAGTGGAAACCTATAGGCCTATACGTACATCCCGTCATCCAGTATACAGGATTTAGACAACCGCAAATCAATACACAGGCCTATTGAGACTTGCACAAGCTGTGCTCTATATCAACCAACAGCGTATTTTAATTAATGCAATCACTTTCAATGAGGAAAAGTTATTTCCTTTTTATACTGTTTAAGATGACAACCAGGCCTTGTCTGTATTTGTGAAGGAAGTATTATTTATCGAACGTTTAAAATCGAAACTAATGCGAATGGCAGACCTATATATAGGCGTATTTAAATAGGTCTACTTAAGAATATAAGTCATTTGCATTTTATGCTCTCCGCTGTTCTGCTTTTATCGCCTAATCAATAAATAACGTATTTCATCTCTCTTCTGTATGTTAATGTACAGATGTATTTATACGTTAAAGTCTAGGGTATTGCTAGTGGTTTGACTCGTGACCTTCCTATAGCGTTTTTTTTCCAAGACCTCCAGCATATCCCAGCCCTATAAAGCTGATTTCACGCTTGGTTTCTCCAAGCACAATAAGCTATATATAGTACATGTGTACCGTGTTGTGTCAGAAGAACTCTATTCAGTTTTGGTCGGAAGTATAGGGATACCTGTCCTAAGAATCGAAAATGGTGTTTTCGCTTACCTTATAATTTCCGACATCAGAAGACAATACCCTCAACCTCGATACTGTAGGTATAGTCATACACTCTATAGCTTACCTCACTGATGGACCAATCCACTGGAACACGGTCAGTAACCGGTATATTCCTATGTACCACTATATACCGTATGCAGGCTATACAGGCAAAAATATCCCGTCTTATTATTATTCTGTATATATATATATATACAATATATGTACCTATATACTCTGGCGTCAGGTCACATCCTGTTTATAGCCACATGTAACCCTATAGGCACACATCCGATACGTAAAGATAACGGAACTGGTAGAATGTACGCCTGGACTTACCAGTGTTCTGGAATCCCGATTCTGACAGGCTTGATACAATTAACCGAGAAGCAGGGCCGGTACGTTAACCCTCATGTCCACCGACGACGACGGCGATTTCACCCGGTCTTTTATCACCGATTCAAATCAGCCAGTGTGTTAGCATTAACCCTATAACCATGTGCATGTGGCTGACTGTAAGCTGACTTCAGGCTCCACGTCACCTGGGAGTGCTAGCCGATGATGTCTGGTGTGAGGCGAGCGCAAATTCGACAACCTGTGCTGGCGGGTTAACACGACGTGAAGAGCACATGTATAGGCGTAGCATATAGCTCTGAACGCAGGCGCATATCCGTCAATGATGTTCATTATAAACCTCGCAATGAATCAGGCGTGAACACTTATCACTGATCCAGAAGGCAACAGGCTTCATTGTTTATGAATTCAAATATCCTTCAACCCCCGTAATCCAACTAAGCATCTGGTCACTTCTTCACAGTGTTCATTTATTCGCATTTTACCACGATTAGTCATGACGGTTAGCCCGGCAGCCACTGTCTCATATCCACCATGCATGAGATATGCGGCGAGGGTCTCTAGTGGGGGTGACACAAGCGGTCTATTCATGAATACGTGCTAAACCAACCGATAAGTGCAATGTCCTATAAGGCGTTGGTCGGAATAATGTATTCCTACCTACCACGATTTTAATGTGTTATTTGTATTCACGACTGAAAAAAGACAAAATATCCAAGCCATATCCAATCCATATAGGCACTTATACATGAAGTATATACACCTTATACGTAAAGGCCATATAGGCTATATACACGAGCAATCTTCACTTGTAAAAATCGAACCTTATGAATATGCAGAAGCTCATATTTGGGATGAACAGTATCAAAACATCCCCGACAAACGTAACAGATTTTCAACAAGGTCGAAAAAACAACAATACACATCTAATGTACTCCAGGGATACATAATTAAGCCAAGCCAACATCTGCAAGTTTAAAAGGCTATCACGTTCTGGCGTCACATGGTAATTGGAGATCCCAATCACGTACACGTACGAAATGAATTCCATTATGAAACTGTTTATTCCAGATAAAAAATATATATATATATATATATGATTATACAATATAATGAGTTTTTGCATTGTAAATTCCAATTTACAGGGACGTCACTACACTATTCCGCAAGTGTAATGTGCCAAATATCTTATGAGATTATTGGTTGATCAAGGTTGAGGGAAGAAAATAAAAATAAAAATATATAGTACATGCTCTGCGCCACCTGGATATACTTTACACCGCAGGTACGAGCACCTAAGTCCGGTGTAAACAATCCCCTTACTGTCTTATTCTTGGCTAAAGTCTTCGAAGAATGTGTGGGGGGATTGTACATGGATAATGCGTAAAATCTTGTGGGCGTCGGGTGGGTGGGGTTGGGATGGGGTGGAGGGGGTTGGTGTGGAGCTGGTGGTGGGGGTGGCATTGGATTAGCTAATCGTATATATGTGTGTCAGATACTTATAAGGGCAATATGCAGCAAAACCCGCAGTTTTCTATACAGGGACATGCGAATAAATTACGCAGGGATTCTGCAGTTTACTATACCTTAAGCTTCCCAGAGACTGAAAACTTTCTTTAATCAACTAAACTTTTATTAAACTGGCTGTTCGGCAGTTGCGAGGGTAACGCTTTAGATCAACTAGCCAGGGTTTTATTCCTAAAATGTAAAGTCCTGAATGCAACTAAAGTTATCTTTCCCATGCATAATTTTCCCTCAATCTTGATCAACCAATAATCTCATAAGACACTTGGCGCATTGCACTTGCGGATTAGTATAGTGACGTCCCTCTGTATTGGATCTTCTCAACCAGCGAGGAAGCCAGTGCTGCACGTCACGCTCACTGCATACCATATATTAAGGGCCTTGGCATTGTTTTCATTTTACCGCACCGTTCATTAAATGTGATGACATCACAGCATTTGGGTAATTCTCAGATATAGATGTAGTTCATGGGATGTAAAATCCCACTTCTCAAGATGAATTTAATTCAAAATGATAGGACTTACACGTAAATGCGAGCATATGCGATATTATGACGCCTCGGGTGACGTCATAATTATTCAACAGCAGCATCAAGTCTACATGGCTTTAAAATTTCTATCATCCATCTCTAAATCCACACGGCCGTGAGATCATATACTACAAGACACAAAATAAAATTCATTTATTAAGGTTAAATAATACTAAAACGTGTAAACAATTTCAAATATAGCAGTGTCAGTATTATTGGGTTTACAGTTAAGTCGATAGCAGTTCAGGTAACTAGTGTCGCCCTCCGTCAAAAACACGTTGAAATGCGCTCAATATCCAGCATGCCACCGTTTTTTGAATAATTTTGAGGTCACCCGAGGTAATGGATGCTTGCCGTCGAAACCGAGCTTATGAACTTTAATATTATGAATTATAAAAAGTGTTCTGACTTCATCTTCCTTGCAATAATATGGACTTCCAACATATCTATGTGTTGTTACGTGTCATTGACTAAAGGCAATTTTGGTAGCGAGTATGATTGATTTTACAGAGGGCTGAACGCAGGCGACTCGCGAAAAGAAATAGACTATAGTAACCTGTAAGTCCCGCTCTAAAACGCCCTGTACATGACAGATACGCCGTAATCCTAGATCACTGACATCTTATGGGACCATTTACCAACCGTCACCCTGTTGTCGCTGCTCTGAATTGACTCTCTGTATTGTAGACTTTTATGTTGTATGTGTACATAAACCAGTAGTCTGCTGATAGACTAAGCATCCCCGACCCCTGGTCCCTTTGCATTGTTTTCAGGCTTGTGTTTATCAAATGTGATGACAACACAGTGACATCTAATAAATTGTAATCAACATCACCATATTAACCTAATTCTGCTTAAAGGCATAGCGCTGGGATATGTCACTTTTGTAGCATTTACATGAATAGTTAAAAAAAAGCTAACTTGGGTAAATTGACAAGAAACCGGATCACAAGCGACCATTTGCCACCTATCAAATTGTCGTCGATGCTGTGATTTTACATACTCTTCATGCTGTAAGGAGTGACGTGACCCTCCGTAACACAGTGTGGCTTTGGAGTTTGGAAAGAAGCAAGCAAGCTATTAATGGCTAATGGCTGCGAGTGTGCGTCTGGTTAACATATATAACTCCTGTATAATCGCTGTAATATCACCGAGCTTAATTTCATTGTAAACTGGCTTTCAGGTAATAATAACAGCTCATCGCCTCTAGACGTTTCACAGGTTAGCTTGCTGGTTTTAGGGACTTAAATTTTCACACGTTTGTTTATTTTGCCTGTTCGACTTATATTTAGCGTCCCACTTGTGTGGGGCAGTCATGAATCAGAGCGCTTCCCTTCGTCAGATACCGGACAAACCCTCTGACTTATGCTTCCTTGAGCCTGTCAGAGCGAGCTAGATTCAACCGTCTGCGGCATCATTGTCCCCTTTGCTTCAATGTGCGGACGTTTTGATTTTTATATTTTAGAGGGAATTGAGAGAAGATTTGAGATGACATACACGGAGACATGGAGGTCTTTAGGGATGGGGACATTTTGTCCTGTATCCACCGAGCCTGCAATGACGTGGAAATGGTATGGACCTTTCCCGCTTAAAGTGCATTGTCATTGTAGCCCAAGATGTGTAATATTTTGTGCATTCTTGCCTTTGCGATGACGATTCGTGAGAAAATGTACTCATTATGAACAATGATAACAACGAAATATGCTCAATGTAGACTGCCACTTTCCCCAGATTACCAGGCACTTTGACTTAATATTAAGTGGCACTATGAGTGCCTGTTAACCTAACTATACAGATAATGGTCATCCTTTTATTAATGACTGTTACCATAGCCTTAGCTGTTAGAAGCCGACGATGTCTGGTAATCTTTGACCAACAAAAACTTTCTCGTATAGGAGATGAATTATCAATATCGATAAATGATTTATTGATATCGATTAAATGTTAATTTGACCCCTCACAGAGAGAGACCTGGGCATGGTCGTGGGTTTCCCCGTAGCACCCATCATAATGCTGTTCGACGTCTTAAGCTATAATAAACGACGTAAAACGGCGTGAAACTATAATAAAACAAATAAAGAGGCTAAATAAATCACCAATTTGGAACTCGGTTTTTCGAGTGTGCTGTACGTTACAAAATCCTACATTAACTCTGATTTCATATCACAAAATTAAATTTATTCGTGAATAATAAAAAACATAACGTCATACACGATTAAACATCACTGATGTACAAATTGCATGAAAGGAAAGCTAGCCATTTTCGATTCCAGTCGGCCGCAAAAAACCTTAAAACCATGAAGATTACAACATTAAAATTGCGTCTGACAACATGTTTATGAGTCTTATCATTAATTTTGCTTTAAGAAATGTACAGAATAAAACTATAAGCGAGTTTTGTGAGTACGCTATCAGTAAAGACACGTGATTCGAAAATGACGGTTTTCGAACTTCCAAGCATACTCCTTACAGCGCATGCGCTGCTCTCTATGCTCATTTAAGTCACTGCCACCACTAGCAAAGTTTGCACAGAAATCTTCAGCATCGCTGAAGTTACTGGGGTCATGCTGATGAGACCTCTGTTTCTAAGAATACTTAATACCCATGCATGCATTCTCCTTGTCTGAAATATGGACAGCATGGTTGTAACCAACACCTGGAACAATATTATTGATGAATGCTGTTTAAATAGTTACGTGCGAGGACACCAGTGGTGAGTCTGAGATTTAACGAGCCTACACGCTTAGCGCATGCTCCCACGGTCAAGCTTGCCCAGTGGTGGCAATGATGTATAGCGAGCGGCGCATGTACTGTAAGAAGTAGGAGGTCCAGGTTGGTGAATGTACCGATTCAGAGAGGTTAAAATGGAAACTGTGATGGGAGAGTGACCAACGGATCTCAGAGTTAACGTGTCTGATACAACCTGTTGGATTATGGAAACGTGGTAAATTTTCGGCTCGAGTTTTGGAAAGTATCATTCTACTGTAGTTGCTGATCATGATCAGGGAATACATCAATATAAATTGAATTTCCGACACTGAAATGACTATCTCGAGACCAGTGAGTTCGAGTCTCACTCGAGTCAGTATTTCCATTGATTCAGTGAAAATATATATTATAGTTCATGATTTTCAGCATAGTTCAGTGAGAAAGAGGCGCATAATATATTCTTCAATATATAATCATGAAGGCTAACCATTAAACCGCAGCCCGGTCTAATGAATCTCTAGTAAATAGCTATTTCTTGGTTTTGAGGAATCGTAATCGAGCTCATAATCCTGCCTGACCGTTATATACCGCTGTGATTACGAATATCGTGTGTTTAGGCATATATACATGTACTTGTACGATTTCTCCATTGTTCTAAAGCTCACTGTATGGAGTAGCGCACACGGGTGTTAATATGTACTCGAATAAAGTTTCTTGAAAGAAAATATGACCCATAAACATTTTTGCTATCTGCAGTCTAGACATTTTTAGGCACATTACAATAATGTATTGTTTTTGTAAACTTCATGGAAACTAAAAGATGTATGATTTTAATATAACGGTGGAAAAGCCTATGTATCTCGATGTATATACCGAAAACGTGCAGTATTTCACCTCAAGTTTACAATATTTGAAGTGACACATTTTGATTGATTCTGATGGATTCATTCACCTTATTGGGCCATTTGGAGGTTTTCTGTGAAGTTTGAATCATGTGTTATTGTAGAGAGAATTGAGTATTGTCATCAAAAGTATTATTTTCTACATTACTTTCGATATATTTTATCTAATACGAGCCATAAAAATGCACTAAACGCGAAGACCTGCCAGTATAAATTGCAGTCGAGCATAACTATGGCAGTATCATATCTAATGTCTAAACCATTCTTACCACAATATGAAGTGGTATTGCCGTTGTGGCGATAAGTCATAACCATGCACTTTTTCATTAATTCATTCTAGCCTTTCCATATACGGATGCATCAACGCAGAACAAATGGCATATAACCATCCCATGTCCGGCAGTGTGGGCCTTGACCTTGTGAAGATGGACCACGTGGTTTCGGATAGTGGCAAGATTTGGATGTTATCGCACTATGGTGACAAGACCGTGCCAGAGACGTCGGTAGCATCATGCCATAATGCAGCAACCAAAGGAAATAATAAACAACTCCTGTGAAACCCTGTAATGGCAAATGGCGTTATTGGTGTAACTTAAGGAGAAGAAAACTTAAATTACAAACAAATACCATTGAAAAGAGTATGCATTTCCTCGCAGGTGCATGCCATAAAAAATTCTAATATGTACCTCAAGATGATAAATTATAAATAAATAAAGTGTAGGCGACTCATTTGGCCTAAGAACTAGTCCTAAAGTCTTCTGTGTTAGGTGGAGAATTTCCGTCGGAAACCGCCGAAGTTACGTTCGTACATTCCGTTAGAACTCTTCTTCCCAGAAGGTAGTACAGTTCGTTTTCCGCTTGACGATCGGGAAATCGGAATGTTTGGACGCAGGTTCCGACTTTTACATGAGCAAGCCCGCGGTTTTAAGGATTCTCACTGGTTGTGTGGCAACACATCCGCAGCAATAAATTACAGGGTGTTAAAGATGGAGGACGAGATGACTCAGCGATTTATGCCTGCTTTGCCGTTTTCAAACTTTACGTGTATGCCGAGCAAAAATCGCAAAATTATGCAGCAGGCACCACCAGGATAGAAAACAATGTGCTCTTTTCAGCCATAGTGTCATGTTTTTAGGTTTTCTTCTCCTTTAAATATAATTCATTCATATTACTTCAACATAAAGATTCTGTTAGACTAACAAAATATTACGCGGAATATGACAGAATATTACGTTGTGATAACAGAATACATTCTAGCATACTTAAACAACAGGCTTGGTGTTAAAATTAACATTAATACTTTGAGTGAAGGAGTATGGGACATAGTGGGGTAAGGCAGTGAAGGGAGTATGGGATATAGTGGGGTAAGGTAGTGATGGAATATGGGACCTAGTGAGGTAAGACAGTGACGGGAGAATGGGCATAGTGAGGTACGGCAGTGAAGGGAGTATGGGATATAGTGAGAAAAGGCAGTGAAGGGAGTGTGGGATATAGTGAGGTAAGGTAGTGATGGGAATATGGGACACAGTGAGGTAAGGCAGTGAAGGGATCATGGGATATAGCGAGGAAAAGCAGTGGTGGGATTATGGGACCTAGTGAGGTAAGGCAGTGAAGGGAGTATGGGATATAGTGAGGTAAGGCAGTGAAGGGAGTATGGGATACAGTGAGGTAAGGCAGTGAAGGGAGTATGGGACATAGTGAGGTAAGGCAGTGAAGGGAGTATGGGACATAGTGAAGTACGGCATTGAAGGGAGTATGGGATATAGTGAAGTACGGCACTGAAGGGAGTATGGGACATAGTGAGGTAAGGTAGTGAAGGGACTATGGGACATAGTGGGGTAAGGCAGTGAAGGGAGTATGGGATACGGTGAGGTAAGGCAGTGAACGGAGTGTGGATATAGTGAGGTAAGACAGTGATGGAGTGTGGGATATAGTGCGGGTAAGGCAGTGAAGGGAGTATGGGATATGATGAGGTAAGGCAGTGAAGGGAGTATGGGATATAGTGAGGTAAGACAGTGAAAGGAGTATGAGACATAGTGAGGTAAGGCACTGATGGGAGTCTGAGACATAGTGAGGTAAGGCAGTGAAAGGAGTATGGGATATAGTGAGGTAAGACAGTGAAGGGAATATGAGACATAGTGAGATAAGGCAGAGAATGGACTATGGGACCTAGTGAGGTAAGGCAGTGAAGGGGTATGAGACATAGTGAGGTAAGGCAGTGGTGGGAGTATGAGACATGGTGAGGTAAGGCAGTGGTGGGAGTATAATACATGGTGATTTAAGGCAGTTGTGGGAGTATGAGACATAGTGAGGTACGGCATTGAAGGGAGTATGGGATATAGTGAGGTAAGGATGTGATGGGAGTATGGGACATAGTGAGGTAAGGCACTAATGGGAGTATGGGACATAGTGAGGTAAGGCAGTGAAGGGAGTATGGGATACAGTGAGGTAAGGCAGTGAAGGGAGAATGGGGCATAGTGAGGTAAGGCAGTGATGGGAGTGTGGGATATAGTGAGGCAAGGCAGTGAAGGGAGTATGGGATATAGTGAGGTAAGACAGTGAAGGGAGTATGGGATATAGTGAGGTAAGACAGTGATGGGAGTGTGAGACATAGTGAGGTACGGCACTGATGGGAGTATGGGATATAGTGAGGTAAGGCAGTGATGGGAATATGGGACACAGTGAGGTAAGGCAGTGAAGGGAGTGTGGGATATAGTGAGGTAAGGCAGTGAAGGAGGTATGGGATATAGTGAGGTAAGACAGTGAAGGGAGTATGAGACATAGTGAGGTACGGCAGTGATGGGAGTATGGGATATAGTGAGGTAAGGCAGTGATGGGCATTTGATACATGGCAGTGAAGGGAGTATGGGATATAGTGAGGTAAGGCATTGATGAGAGTATGAGACATAGTGAGGTAAGGCAGTTGTGGGAGTATGGGACACAGTGAGGTAAGGCTGTGAAGGGAGTATCAGACATAGTGAGGTAAGGCAGTGATGGGAGTATGATACATGGCGAGGTAAGGCAGTGAAGGGAGAATGGGCATGGTGAGGTAAGGCACTAATGGGAGTATGGGGCTTAGTGAGGTAAGGCAGTGATGGGGAGTATTATACATGGTGAGGTAAGGCAGTGAAGGGAGTATGAGACATAGTGAGGTAAGGCAGTGGTGGGAGTATGAGACATAGTGAGGTAAGGCAGTGGTGGGAGTATGGGACATAGTGAGGTAAGGCAGTGGTGGGAGTATGGGACACAGTGAGGTAAGGCTGTGAAGGGAGTATCAGACATAGTGAGGTAAGGCAGTGATGGGAGTATTATACATGGTGAGGTAAGGCAGTGAAGGGAGTATGAGACATAGTGAGGTAAGGCAGTGGTGGGAGTATGAGACATAGTGAGGTAAGGCAGTGGTGGGAGTATGGGACATAGTGAGGTAAGGCAGTGGTGGGAGTATGGGACACAGTGAGGTAAGGCTGTGAAGGGAGTATCAGACATAGTGAGGTAAGGCAGTGATGGGAGTATTATACATGGTGAGGTAAGGCAGTGAAGGGAGTATGAGTCATAGTGAGGTAAGGCAGTGGTGGGAGTATGAGACATAGTGAGGTAAGGCAGTGGTGGGAGTATGGGACATAGTGAGGTAAGGCAGTGGTGGGAGTATGGGACACAGTGAGGTAAGGCTGTGAAAGGAGTATGAGACATAGTGAGGTAAGGCAGTGATGGGAGTATTATACATGGTGAGGTAAGGCAGTGATGGGAGTATGAGACATAGTGAGGTAAGGCAGTGATGGGAGTATGAGACATGGTGAGGTAAGGCAGTGATGGGAGTATGAGACATAGTGAGGTAAGGCAGAGGGTTTGTAATAATATGTATTATTCAGGCGCTATACCAGTAATCTATATCCACATGTTGATGATTTAGGGAGCACAATACATGGATTAAGAATATGATGCCACGTTGCACATACATAGGGATGAGAGATAATCACAGCCATTTACATATAATCCATTCAAGGTTAGAAGACCACAACACGTGGATTAAGGACCTGACGATAACTGACATATAGGGTAATCTATAGTAACAGATAAGGGTTTCCAGTCATATAATATGTGATATCCGAAGTCCATTACCATTATGTGTTATCTGTAATCTGAATCCGCGTGTTGGGGTTTGGAGAACATAACACATCGATATAGGACATGTGCAACAGAGCACAGTAAGAGAACATGAAAAAAAATCATAAATGCATGTGGCTTGTTATGTGCAATCTCATATAAACTCGTGTGTACCAAGACTATATAGTAAACCAAGACTGGTTATATCTTATGTTCAAACACAAGTGAACCTTGCAATGCAGCGCATGCTTCCACAATGTATATTGATACAGTATATAATGCGAACATATATGCTTACATGAAGGAAGCGTGTTTAAAACTGATAAGAACTATAAAGTATACAAAATGTACAAAAACAGATATATAAGATTGTGAAGAAGAAGTGTGTTGTTTCCGCTATATTTACATGCGCGTATAAATATCGAACTAGCTGGCACGGAGCTCAATAGCCTAGAACATGATTCCCCATGCATATATTACCAGTCTTATTTGTATATTTCTATGATTGGTGTTTTACGCTTATACAACGGCTGGGTCATTGCGCCAGACTGGAATGCTAATCCCTTCGGCCATGGAGGCTCCAATATTTCACCAATCTCACAGACAAAGCAATAGGATGCATACAGCACGTATAGATTAATAATTCTACGATTTCCTTAGTTTGTGTGTGTACTTTGAATGTATATATATATATATATATATATATATATATATATATATATATATATATATATATATATATATATATATAGGCATATATATAGGCATATACTGGTCCACATATATATGCAGATATTCATTGCAACGCAAGTTATATATACATATATCTGTATACATATACATAAATGTACATGCCTAACAATTTTTAGTGTTTTGTAAAAAATATGCCCTAATAATGATTTTTAAAGAGACGTAATGGTTTATGTTCGAGGAAAAAAGAATCAAGAGCCATTTGAATTGTTCTGATGAGAACATGTCTTGCCATCAAGCATGTGTTACTTTTCATTGGCTATAAGCAAAGTGGTATTCACGGTGTAGCATGCATAGACTTCACAGCGTATATATACCTGAATCTTGGCGTTGTTATAATGAGCGCAGCATAACGGAAGGACGGTAAACTGTTATATCCTGCATGGTGGTGACTGACACAGTTCACTTATCTGGTTTCTGTATTATAGCTTCTCTGTGTTATTGTTTCCCTTGAGAAAGTTAACCCCAGTAGGCGATTTGACCATTAACATGTGAAAATTAAGTTATACTCTCTGGTCACGGAGTTCAAAGTTCATATAGCTTTTCGGACCAAAAGACCGGATCTATATTATGATGGAAAGTAGTGATAAGGCATATATATGCATGTGTAGGCCTGGGTGCAAAACTGTTACAGTTACCTATAGCGTTTAGCCTATCGAGCCCTACTATACTAAGCTTTCCTGTCCGACTTACTGATATCCTCAATAACAAACGATTCGCCTGCACGAGCTAGGCATAACTATATATTGCTTCTGTTGTAAGTTTTCTGTGGCCCTTCGCCATGCACTCAGCATGTGGTCGAATCCAGCAGCTCACATTGGATCGACAGAGGTCCTATGTCAGGAGACTTTTCGGGCAGGTTCCTGTATAGAGGGACTATGGTGGCTGTTAAATATATGATTATGATGGCTGATATCGGCTACAGTATGCCTCCAGTGAATACCAAGGGCGGTGCAACCTCTCCCCTTCGCATCGCAACATTGCCACTCCGTTCTATCGCAAATTCATCCCTTCGCACCGCAACTTTGGATTATCGCCTCTTCGTATGGCAACTTCGCCGCTTCGCATCGCAATTTCGCTCCTTCAGATCGCAACTTCGCCTCTTCGCCTCGCCCCTTCGCTGCATCGCCCTTGGTATTATACTGGAGGCATACTTTGGCCCGTACCATGCAGGCCTCATAACTGTAGATGAAGTTGTGGCCTAGCTCTGTGAGAACTTACAGACTCATCCAATAAAATATTCGTCCAACAAAAGCTGCATATGTACTATGAGTCTTTATTATGGGACATTTGCATGGGTAAGGTTTGGTATTGCTCTGTATTGGGTCTGACACTGCTCTATTCTTGCGTGTTAATAATATATTCAATTATTATTATTACAAGCCTCGCTTTTATGCATGTCAACTTTTTCAGTCCGTAAAGGCCATGTTTTATAACCGAATTACATTCCATGCATACACTATGCAAGATTACATGCTTTTCGCAGCTCTTTGAAGATTACGAATGTTTTCCATTCATGTGCCCATAGGTCTAGATGTTTAGAGAAAAAAATAAATATAAAATTGAATGACGTCAGCTTAAATATTATACCACATATATAGTATAAAGTCACCCTAAAAGGCGCCGGGGTCAATTCCACTAAGCCATTTCTGATTTATCATTTCCTCGCAATTAACTACTGCTGTATATATTGTTGAACTGAGTTTAAAAAGCATTAAATAGAGGTACATTAATCGGAGGAATATGGCACTTAAAATCATTGGATAATGAGGCTGGTTTTATGCATTTTTTTTCGCGAACACTCGGTAGTCTCCGCCGAATTACGTCATGCAAGTCCAACCGTTACGAGCTGTCAAAGCTTGGACATTTTGTTTAGTGTTAAAAAAGCTACATGACTGACAACGAGTATATCGAATTTCTTCCTAAATGGTTTGCTGCTCTGCGTAAGGGTGTAAAAACACGTCGTCGAAAAACCCTGGAGTTAATTTTTTTTTTTCACATTTCCAGACAATTTGATGCTCAGGAAGACGTGAATTTACAGAACAAGACGCAAAGATTTTGTACCCTCAAAAGATAGCCGCATCTGCTCTTGCCATTTTTCATCTGAATGTTACGAGAGGAATACATCTAGCTGAGCTTGAAAGATTTGGCTACTATAAGGGGGCCACAGTCGACTAAAACCTCAAGCTTGACTAAACTAAAAACTGCTATAACTTCATATCTCTGTACACTAATGCCGACGTCCACATTTATACCGTACATGACCATATAGGAATACATGTACATATAGGTTATTTGGAATGCCAACAATAAGATGCAGTTGTCTTCGCATGCATACAGGTATGAATTTAGTATACCTCGGAGGAGTAGAATGACATTTATTGTAACAGAGGGAAAGAATAGTAACTAAATTTTCCATTCTAAGATAAACACATGAAATGTAGGCCTACAGCGTAAACTATAGCGAATCAGTCCGTATTGCCAGTGCTGTTCGAAATGCCATGACAAAGATCAAATTCAACGTCTGAAAACTGAAGTCTGAATTCTGGCCAGACATGCCAGTGTCAAATCGGAACTTGAACGTCGTCCATTACGGGCTCAAGTTAATACAGTTAACGGTATATTTGCTTCTGTGATGTAGCTAGAATCCATATCAAAAATGACATAGTTTTGATAGGAATTCTCAGGTTATTTAGAGCAGCTAGACTTGAGTTGGGCATCTGTGACGTAATTCGCTGAGCCGTACCAGACGACCAGGTGAGGATCCCAAATTGTTTTGGTGGATTTAAATTTACTATCACGTTTCTCAGAAGCCCTCCCGTTAATATACTGTTTAAACAAATTACAATCTTTATAATTAGGACCACTAGCTAAATCTGGACACTAATCATTTAAGTCAAAATCTGAAATACAATCTTAAAGCTGTAGAAATCAAAATTTTGTCCACTTCCTCAATATTATAAGATGATAAATGTGCCCAAATTTCAACTTCCAGTACTAAAAACTAAGCATTTTTGAAGAAATTTTAAAGTATGACTTGACCAGTGTGATCTGGTTGTCGAGCTTCCGGGGCCCCAGTAAGCTACCGCATCTTCTGCACATGAATTGACGCCTCCACCTCAACCGCTACCACTTCCAGAACATCTGGCTAGATCCGAGCCTGATGATGTCTATAGCCATACAGTCAAATAAGCTCTAGGTTAACGTTTTAGTGTACGACAAAATAAAAACGAGCGTATAAACGTTAATTAAATTAAATTAAATTTATTTCATTTATTTATTTAATTTACTCCGCTTTAATAATATAAAAGAAATTTCCAACCATTTCGTCGCCTAATGCACAATGGAGCAATTATCTCCCCTTGTCCCTAAGCCGGTGATCGCTCCAAGGGCCACCATATTCGGCTGCGTGCATACTAAGCGAAAGCTCAGTTGTAGGTTGAACAACTCAAACGGTTGGGGGTTAAGTGTGTACAGCTCTTTTATTACAGATGCCTAACCACACACACTACACAACACACTGATTTTCGTTCGGGGACCTGAGAGATTTTAGCGCGGTGCAGTCCGATCATTAGGTCGTTACAGCTGAACAACGCTCCGTGTCAATATTGACAAGATACAACAATCAGCGACTGTCTGCAGCCCGAAGACGTGGGCTGAACATACACTTGGAGCAAGCTGTTGGTGAATGACATATGGGCGATCGCTAGCTACACCAACCCCCAGGCGTTTACAGACAGAGGATCTGAAGTCTTGCGGGTAGGTATCATCTTAAATTTACGGCGGTGAATTTTCAAAATGACCTGCCGTGTCAAAAAAAAAATGTCTCCAGTCAACTTTCAACCAGCGCACGTACATGCTACATGCTCTGACATGTAGACTACATGCAGGCCAACTATCATTCAGACTTGGGCCGTCACTCAGACACACTAGTCAGTGATAAGGATGTCTAATGAATAATTGTAGCCCAGACATTCATTAATTATTTGTAAATGGCAGCCTTACAGTTAATGTTCTCCACACTGAGGTGGCCTGGATTCCTCCTTCAACTTTTGAGTTTGAATCTTGTCCATGCTATCAGCGAATGACAAATGAAAAATCTTTTTAGGACCATAAGAGCAGAATAAAATTAAGCACCAATTAATACTTAAAATGGGAGGCCTCTAGGAGGTGGTTAGCGTGCTAGCACGGTGCATTGACCCAGAAGCCTCACACCATTTCAATCACTGTGAGTTCATGTCCAGCTTCCTCTACAGCCGTACGTGGGAAGGTCTTTCAGCAACCTGCAGATGGTCGTGGGTTTCCACTGGGCTCTGCCCGGTTTCCTCCCAAAATAATGCTGGCCGACGGCATAAGTCAAATATTCTTGACTACGGCATAAAAACACCAATCAAATAAATAAATAAATACTTAAAATGTATATATTATGATTTAATTAATTTTTTTCCCCTAATATTATATATGTAATACATTATAGGCCTACGTATTGTCTGACAAATTAACAGAATGCAAGATATACAATAGTACAATAGTACAGCAGTACACAATATAGAACATAGTAATATTTTTATATTGTGTAATATAGAAATATATGTACTTACATGTACATGTACGCTGATTCCACATAGATGCTTACATGCTTACATGTACAATGCATTTATCCTGCAAGACCCATCAATTCAGGTCAAACCAATATATAGGTGAATCTCTTCAGCCATGTGACCATTGTTGGACCACAAGAAAGGGAGATAACCTACTCAACAGACACATTTGATGTCGTCTGCAGGATTCGAGAATATATCTCTACCCCATGTGACCGTTGTTGTCCAATGAAAAGTGGAGTATTTTGTCTGATGCAGAAAAAAATATACTTACATGTACTTTATCATGTGAAGAATGGGTACTGGTAATTATCAGTTAGTTAACATGTGTATTACGGGACTTCTGGTTTTATTCAATTCGTTTGGTTTTATCATTTCAACATCAGAAATTGCACTGTAAATTTATTATTGTCATTTACATGTATCACTATTAGCTTCTTGATACTTTCTATTTCCTAAAGGTCAGTGTATGTTTAATTTGACATACAGGAATGATGATTGATATATTTTGATCGACAAATACATATGTGGCCAAAAGGGGTTGGTCCAAAAAAAGATGCCCCTGAAGGACCCATAATTTGAGCTAGTTCATATATATGGAGTGCCATGCAGATACATGTCGAAACAAGTTTTACAGAACACCCACAAATAGTGGAATGGTCTCTGCCAGACCTGTTGTCATTGACCCTGCCAGACACCCCGAAGCCTATTATCTTATGACTGTGTGTGTTAATTTAGACAGTGAAGGTACCAGAAAAAAAACACCTTTAATTGAATAATAATGGTTAAATTGTGGAATGGTTCAGAGCCTGCCTGATACTGTCAAGCTCCATTTGAGCTATGACTGACCTGTTTGTTTTGTTACGAGGAATCATAAAGCGCATGTACATTTACACTGTAACATGTACATGACATATTCTCATGCCTGTATATCTGCTTTATTCAGTAGAAAAAGCCTTTGGTTTTTGGTCAAGCTGACAAACTGGCAATGCAGTCCAATAAGCCCAGGATGCCCAGCAGCTAGTATTTATTGCAGGAAAGAGAACTCTTGCATTACACTTCATTATATGCACATGTACAACATACTTTGTTTCTTTGATTTCTCATCATGAGAATCAGCAGTTTTGTATTGGCCAGTTACAGATCAGATTAGAGAATGAATCCAGTTCTTGATGCTGCAGTTTACAGCTTTAAATCAAGAGGTTTGTCAAGAGGTAGCAAGCTAAGGTCCACCCGTAAACCTGACTTATGTTGAATACAGTGTTAAACACTAATGAAGTAAATAAACAAATACATGTACATTTCGGTCCTTGCATGATAAGTCCAGCTTTTCTATAGCACCATTATCATGATATGGCTGAAATATCATAAGTTCGTATCCCCTGGTCGTATAAGTGAAATATTCTTGTGTACAGCGTAAAACACCAATCAAATTACATGCAATACCAAGGTTCATGTGCAGGTATTTTCAAGTATTGCCTGGGTGTACTTTGGTACATTTAGTTCTCTAAATGTATTACCATATAAAATTTGGGTTGAGCTGTGAAATAGGAAGGGGTTAAATGCTCGATATTGTTTTTGTTTTAACCATTATATGAATACAGGGGGCCGCCAAGGCTGAGGTGGTTAGTGTGCCAGTGGAGCTCAATGACCAAGGAGCCTCTCACCGATGCGGTTGCAGTAAGTTCAAGTCAAGCTCATGCTAGCTTCCTCTTCAGCCGCTTGCGGATGGTCATGTGTTTCTTCAGATGCTTCCTGGTTTCCTCCCACCATAATGCTGTCATATAACTGAAATATTCTTGATTACGGCAGAAAACACCAATGAAATAAATATACAAATAAATGAATATATGATTACACTTAATGTTGACTGAACAAGGTATTTGTAGAATCTCCTGCCTTACTCTTTGTGGGTCCCAGGTGAGAGTAAGTGGTTGACAATGCTTTTGTGGCCATATGCGCAGTTAGCTGTGTTCATTTAGAAGCACTTGTTTTCCACCAAAATACATGTAGTTCTCATATTTTACATCACAAATGTTAAAGTTTGTCTGTATCTTGCCAGAAGCCTGTGGTTAATCTAGTCCACCCCGGTTTCCTCCAGCCATAAATAGTAACTGCCATTAAAGTGAAAATTTGTTGAGTATGGCATTAAAAGACAATCAACTGCAAGTAAATGAAACAAATAATGTTGAAGTATGTTCTAGGCTACAGGTAGATTATGCCATGTACAGTGTACGCATGTACATGGTTCCTTTAAGCGGGGTGGGGGTCTTGGAATTGGTACTGAGTGTGGTCGTGGTTGGTGGTTAAGTTGAGGATTCTGTGTTCTGAGAACTGACTAGTCAGAAATCCAATATGCTGAGAAAAGAGTTTTAGCATACATATATGTTTGTTGAGTGAAAAATCAGCTTTTAGTGGGTTACTGTACAAGGTACACCTACTTCTGTATGCCCAGACAGCTACATGGGCGTTGGTTGAAAATTTGCCAACTTTATGATACAAGCTCAACACTGAAGCTGTACAGTTGCAAGTGTAGAGAGCTGAGGGAAGGAAGGCAAAAGTGAACCATACAAGTCATGGAAGTCAGTGAAGTTAATTTTAGCCACTGTTTGACATCCAATACCCAACTCCCAACTCAGTTCAGGTACATGTAAAACCATGTGGCTAAGGTGAAAACACAGATGGAGAAGCTTGGCTGTTACATGTACAGCATGTAATTCAGATTCTTCATTTTTCAACGTGTATAGGGTGAATGTGTCAGTTTATTGTAGAGATCATCCATATTGCTTCTTAAGTTAGATTGGGTGAAATTCTGACTATAAACCCTTGATCACTGCATGTGGAAAGCAATACAGAACTCTTCATTGTACCTGAGACTTTACAAGTATTACACCTAGGTTTAATTCACATGGGTTGATTAATTCAAATTTCATTCACAGTAAAAAAACTGTGTTGCACATAAACTGTGTTGCACATAATAAAGGACAACAATCAGAACATGTACATTTCTCCTGTTTCTTTAAGTACATGTGTATGTATTTCTTTAAAAAGTTTATCATGGTTTAGCTGAAATGCTGGCAGTGTGGCAAACCCTAGTCATTCACTCATTCTTGAAGGAAACTAAAATGACTTGTCCTAGTTTTTGCATCCCCAGCTATGTTCGACCAAATTCTAAGCTTGAAAACACAATACATTACAGTGAACCTTATCATATGTGACATCTATCAGCTGCTGTTCACATTGCCGCATAACTATATACATACATATATATATATGCCATTGTTGATAATATTGCAGCCTGTCTATAGAAAATTGATTTATTGACACTTTGCTTAAAGTTGCATATTGCAAAGAGACAACAATAGCCTAAGGGACAGGTAGAATGTATGATCTTTTACTCCTATCCATGTGACTGATGCAGTTGTCAAGAGCGTCACTTTCATTACCTCTGTAAGTTAATTTAATTATGATGTACTTATCTCGATATTTGTTGATGGTGTCAGCCACTTTGTGCTTTGTCCACACTAAAACGTAAAGTCACTAGTCTTCAAATTATTAGGTTCATCAGAGAAGGGCAGAGAAAGACAAAATTGTCTTGAAAGTTGTATCCCTGAGCCCATAAGCCTGCTTCATATTAACTTTAGTCTGGACTGAAGTGACATTAGATTTTTATTAGAACAAGACTGGTATTAAGATGTAAGCGTGGATTAAGTTTTAATACACTTTAAATAACTTGCCCCAGTTTATGAATATATTTTCCTCTCTAGAATGAAGCCAGGAAAGGGTATATACATACACTGTATTAGTCCATGCGTGGTTTGCCTGGCAGGGTCATTATACATCATGTAAGGAACCTCTGTGGCTAATGGGGTAAGCGTGCCAGCACGACGCCATGAACCAGAAGCCTCCGACTAATGTGGTCGCTGTGAGCTCAAGTCCTGCTCGGGTTGGCTTCCTCTCCCAATCTGCAGATGGTCGTGGGTTTCCCCCGGGCTCTGCCTGGTTTCCTGTCATCATAGCTGCTGTCATAGAAGTAAAATATTCTTGAGTACAATCAAATAAATAATAAAAAATAAATATACTGTACGTCATATACATGTAGCTAATCCCAACCTGGAATGAACGTGCTTGAGCTAGGTAAAATGAGACTTAACAATATAACAAAGAAGTAAAATACTGGTTAAAGGATTAACATTGACAGCTAGGGCTTGTCATGTATGTGAATAATGTAGGTAATTATTGTAAGGAATTGTAACATATACATGAGTTAATTACGAGGAGATAAATTTAACAAAACAATGACCAGTGAAAGTCATCTGGTCATGATACATTACAGGTAGTTATATAAAGTGTGCAGCCTGCATGTAAACATGTGATACAGCATTTTATTAAACTGATTGCATAAGGACGTCATTATCTGTAAAAGTTGATTACAAAACATGATTGATGTACTTGTACCTACATGTATGCCATAGTGATATGTCTGCATAGTGAAGCATATTTTTGTCTGTTGGATAGAAAGGATGCTGGATATTGGCCCACTGAAGACTATGTAGGAAGATCATTCTGATTGCTCCTATCTTTGTAATTCCTCTATCTGTGCGTGGAAGGGCTATTTGTAGATGACTCCTCTTTGATGTCTTCATTATATATTTCTTATACTCATAGCCCAGGTTTACACAAGGAAGATTGGTTCTTTACCAGCCTTTTGGAAAAGTAAAGATATGAGTATGTTGTTTATTACATGGTCTGATCATATGAGAAAAAGAAACTCAATATTCTTGCTAGAATTACATATATATTGGCTAAAATGAGTGAACCAGGTGTCCCAAATTTTAGAAGAAAGTGGGTATGGCATGAATGGAGTATAGAAATGTCTTCATTATCTTTAGGGCAAGATGGAAGTTTGCCATTGCTATTAACTGATGACATCTAACTTTTGAATCCAACTGAAGAAGCCTTGTATGTTGATAGACGCTTACAGCTGCCTCTTTGATAACTACTGCGTTAAACAGACACCAGCACTGTGCAGGTTTACATAGTGGCACTGAGGTGATCAGTAGTTAGTCACTGTTTGTCGAATTTGATTTTGACGTGGTAAATTATATTGTTGGTATCATTTATCAACCCCTTAGCAGAAGTTTTAAATTCGTTAACGACATTTTCTTTCAAAACCTCCCGAAAATATCCAAACATAAGAAATGCATATTATTAGGAGATTTCAATATTGATCTGTTCAAGACATCTGGTCATATCGAAACAAGGGTCTTTTTAGATCAGATGAAAAGTTGTTATTCCCTTCCAAGTATTACTAAATCCACCTGTGCGCGTATAATAAAACGGCTACATCAATTGACAATATATTTACTAACTTTGGTGAGGATCATCTTCTATCAGGACTTCTTCTATCTGATACTGTATCACTGATCAGTTTCCCATTTTTCATATCCATGAAACACAACGAAAATTAAAACTGCCACAACCAAGGGTTACATTTTGGAAAATGACACAAACTAATAAAGAGAAACTCATAGAAGCAATATCTACCATTAACCTTTTCATGACGTTTATGATAGATCCTTTCCTCTTGTTAAACATGAACCACCTGGCATTATAAAACCACGGATAACATATGGACTTTTAATATCGATTTATCAAAAAAATAATCTGTATTGAATGAAACTCCAATCAGTTGATCGTAATATTGCAAATAAATATAAAACTTACCGTAATAAACTTAACAAATTGTTATCTTTATCGAGGAAAACATACTATGAATGCAAATTTAATGACACAAATCAAGATATCAATGGAAAGTTCTTAGTGAACTGATGGATCGAAACAAGAGTAAACCCATACAGTAAAACTTTATTATAGGCAACAAAAATTCAACTGATACTAAATGTATTTCTGGAGCATTTAATTCATATTTCTCTTCAGCAGCCAAGAGTCTTCGTGAAAAAATCCCAGATTCTTCATCTGATCCTATGGACCATATGTAATTTGAAGTCATCCTCGTCCGGCGTCAACGGCATTAAAATGTCAGTCTTGAAACTTGTTGCCATTTCTGTCAGTAAGCCTCTTGCCCATGTTATAATCTTATCTTTCATGTCAGCAACACTTTCATTGTCATTAAAAACAGCTTGAATAACTCCCATATACAAATCTGGCCAAAGTAACAAAGCTGAAAATTACAGACCAATCTCTGTACTACATGTACCGTCAATAAGCAAAATAGCGGAAATAATAGCAGCCAATATGATAACCGAACATGACATACTAATGACATGATTTCAGATAGTCGGTATGGATTTAGAAGCAATTCTACTTTATTTGCACCAAGTGCTCATTGAAACAAACTGATTACTCCAAAGAAAGTAAACAATTTAGTGTCATTACATTTGTGAACCTGTCAAAGCGTTTCACACAGGCCATGATATCCTTTTACAAAAGTTACACTTCCATGGGTTTTGAAGCGCATCTCTTTTCTGGTATCAAAGTTACCTTTCCAACCGAAGTCAATGTGTTCTTTATAATAACTCTTAATCTCTTAATCTCCCATTAAGTATGGTATGACACAGGGCCCTATTCTAGGCCCTATACTATTTCTAATTTGTGTCATTGATACAATTTCTTCTTTTACCATATTAAACTTTGTGCTCTTTGCTGATGATATCAGCTCCCCCTACTCGTCAGGAAACATTGATGAAATCGTGAATACTGTGACACATGAACTTAAAAAAGTCGAAGATTGGTTTTATGCAAATAGTCTTTCAGTAAATATTGGAAAAAAACAAAAGTAATGATTGTTACACCTTGTCGTAAAGCGCTTCCATGGGATCTTCCCAGCATAGCTCTTAATGGTCAACCTTTTGAAGTAGTATCTAATGTCAATATTCTGGAAATTATTTTTAACGATAAACTTTCCTGGCTGCCAGAAATCTAGAAATGTCCAACTTATTCAGCATGTTAAGCACAGTGTGTTAATAATAATAAAAAAACACTCTTTATACTTTACAATTCCATGATATTTCCATATCTATCATATGCTAATTTATTATGGGACAATACATTATCAGCATACTTACAACCGCTTTTCCTTCTCCAAAAACAGGCTATTAGAGTTATTACGTTATCCAGCAGATTAGAGCACACCAATCTGTTATTCAAGGAACAAAAAATTTTCATTTAAATCAGTTTGCTTGTTAGGTCAATGCCCATAAATGTATTCATCACCCTGAAAACTGCCTACCAATTTTAGAAGAATTCCTACACAACAATCTGATATACACAGTTACCTAACTAGAACCCTGAACAATCTTCACAAACCAATCTATAGCACCACATCAACACTCCAGGCATCAAAAATCAAATGTCCGCTAGATCGGAATAAATTATCCTGGTGTTTGAAATCTATGAATTCTACATTACTCTTTAAATTTAAACTGACTGAACATTTACTTGTTAACTAACTGTTTGATTTCTGTGTTTTAGCCTACCTTGTTGTTGCTCATCAGTATTTTTATACGTGTATAATTGCCTGTCACTAGCAATGTTTACTGATTTTGGGATAGAACAAATTCTCTGAAACTTGACTCCCACCAAAAGCTACCATATATACATAAAAGTCAAAACTACCCTGACACACAAGGGATCATGCAAACACATGATACCTGTATACTCCCCCCCCCCAAGCCCCCCCCCCCCCCCGCCCCCTTTACCCCGGCCATTGATCATATGACATGTACATGTAAATAGACTAACAGGTTTTTGGTTTATGACAGGCACAGATCTATAGGTACCTAAGGCCTGTCATAAGATACCCATACTAACTGTAACACAGGGGGCTAATTACTACAGCCTGAAGCTTAGGATGTTGGCTGCCTCCCAACACTGACGCACATAGGCCTGTATTAATAGACATTGCATGTTGTGAACCATGATTGAATCTACCAGGCAAGGTACTGGTAAATTGTCAGTGGTGCTCAGTCTGGCAGGCTGTTGACTTCAAAGCTGTGTGGGTCATGCGGGTGAATTCCTGTAGCACTGAATCAGTGAATCTATACATGGACATCTGAAAACCACACTTGTTGATGTCCATGGAGATTCAGTTTTTTGACAGTTGATGTTCTGTGATTTAGGATTTCTCAAAACAGGTAGCTATGTTTACTATTTTGTGCAGTAGCTGTCATACTGCCTTGCTGACCGTAATAGATCTCCCTCTTTCACTTTACCATAAATAAGCTATCTCAAGAGGAAATAGGAAAGTGGAGATAGACTCTCAGTGGACACAACGAAAATACATGTATAGTCGAAGTTGCTGTCATGTAGGTGGGTTTTTTTTTCTTTTGAGTTCCAAAGGGCTTTAACCTAGATGTGGCTTGGCATGATTTTCATGTGGACTGTCCCCTGTGTCATGTGGACTGTCCCCTGTGTCATGTGGACTGTCCCCTGTGCCATGGGTTCAAGTTTATCTCAATATTACTTGCATATACTAGTGCAGTTCTTACCTACCAGAAGCAGAATTGTGTATTGTAAGTTGATATCACCTTTTTGGATTTCTAGCAAATTTAATAGGTATTTTCGCCATGATAGGAGATCAATGTCATGATCTTGCCTGCAGTGATCTTATAGGTTGTTACACCGTCCTTGACTCATAGATTGATCTGACAGAGTATATCTCTTCCATAAATGCATTCATGAAGTATACTGCTTGTAGGGAACTATAGATGCTGCATTCAATCACAGTATAGCTAGGCTAAGCTATCGAGGATACATTGATAACAGTACGGCAAGCAGGTTGCCATGATCTCGTGCGCACTTGACATGGCTAGCTGCATGCTCAAGAAACCTGATGGCATCAGTCTCTTTACCCTTAGCTTCAGTTGATCTGTCATAATTTAATACATTTACATGTATATCTGACAATTTTGAACAGTTGTTAAAACCTTCTTAAAGTATAATTTATTTATTTGTTTATTTATGTGATTGGTGTTTTACGCTGTACTCAAAAATAATTCAGTTGCACGATGGCTGCCAACATTATGGCGGGAGAAAACCCACAACTATCTGCAGATTGCTAGCAGACCTTCCCGGACAGGAAGCCAGATTGAACTGGACTTAAACTTACAGCAAGTGCATTAGTTGAAAAGCATCATTAAAATTAAACTGGATTTCAGACACATGATCTCCACAAGTCCATCAGTAAAATGTTACTCTTGCCACCGCATATTGACCTTTGACCAATTATTAAAAGTTGCATGCTTGAATCCAGCTCTTACTGTTTTTGCTGAATGTGCAGATTGACATGGTCTTTTTATTCATAAAAGTATTCATATATTTTTCAAGGCAGTATCATTTCTGTGGTTCCAGAAGGTGGATTTTTGGCAATTGGTGTCACTTGTGATACGCTTTTCAGAACATTCATGTATAGACTATTGTTTACAGTATTATTATTATGATGATGAATGTGTTATTATATAATAATAATAATAAGTAAGTGAACCTGAACCAAGTCTACCTGTGGTAGAGGGCATATCATGATATGAAATCTTTGGAAAAAAAAAAAAAACAACCCAGAACGACATTTGGTACTGGTATTAAAATCATGACGATGATGACCAAGACTGGTTGAGAACAATTCTAAAAGAGGAGTAGACTGCCACATACTAGAGTCTATAAATTACACATTGCAATAGGCATGGGAATTCCTGACAACACATGAACAGTTTATATTTCTTTTGTACTGTGTATATCTTTTCAGCACAATATGCAGTGAAAAAACATAAATAAATTCTATTTAAAATTGTCTGATTTCTTTGTGACAGGTCAGTTCAGCTGAAGATTTGGCGCCTGTCTTATCCCAAAGTGATCCTCGTGCACTTGATCCAAGATGTCGTACGGATTGTTTACCCAGATTGCGGAAATCACAGACCACTTGTATCTAAGCAGTGCGGCAGCCATTACCCCAGAACGCATTCGTTCCTTAGGCATCACTCACATTATCAACTGTACCATGGACATTCCCAACTTGAACCTGCCAGAGGTTGAATCTCTTCAGATACACATTGATGACTCGGCCAAAGCCTATCTCAGTGTTTATTTTGAACGCGTTGGAGAGAAGATTCACCAGGTGGCTGGGCGTGGGGGCAAAACACTAGTGCACTGTGTAGCTGGTGTGAGCAGATCTGCCACTCTATGTATAGCCTACCTCATGGCTTACTACGCTATGACTCTGGAAAAGGCCCACGCTCATGTTAAGTCTAGGAGAAGCGTCATTTACCCTAATGTGGGCTTCTGGCGTCAGCTCATAGATTACGAACGTCGTATTTTCGGACGAAACTCGGTAAAAATGGTGACCTCAGGAGTAGGAGCTGTCCCAGATGTTTACAGTGAGCGTGTACGGGGTATGGTCTGGTACCCCACAGCAACCAACCACAGTCCACCTGTATCCTCCAGAGTGTCACGGTACAGGACTTACTGAGCAATGGGGCCAAGTCTAGGCAGCCTGTCACGATTTCATGTAGTATTGTTTAGACGTATTTGCCCAACCTCCTCCACTTCCCCCACCCACCACCAACAGCACCACTAAAAAAAAGCCATGAGAAAAAAACGGGACTTTTTCGTACTGTTCTTGGTGTGACATAAGTCTGACAGGAAAACATGGATTGTGACCAAGAAGCAGTGTACATGTGGGCAGGGTTCTTCTATCATTGTGGTCATGGAGAAGTTATCACGATTAGGAAAACTTGTGCCGATCAAGAGCATCAATACCTCACAGAAATGAAAACCACTTTCGATCCTTACCATGTTGTCATATACATGCAGAGAGAATAAAGTTGTAACCTGTGTTCAAAGGCAACAAGGTTTTATTTGTCTGTTATACTGTAGGGTTGTGAAAGACGGAAACAAAGTATGTTAGCAAAACTCTTTTATGAGCAAAACTTACTTGTTAGGGGTTGTTTGCACATGTACATGTAGGTAAAAAATAGCCAAAAGAATTTTGACAATCTGTGATTTTATTCAACTGTATCCTTGTGGTCTTTAAAGAATACACATCACATGTTGTGAACACGGAGTCTTGGAAAGGGATTTTCCTGACTCTTCTTTTTTTGTGGAACCTTGACAATGGCAGTAGATGCCTGTAACAATTAAACAGATAATTAGCGCAAGTAATACCAAACATGTACAGTTATTATGGTATTTATTTCCATTTAAAAGATGGAAGGTATATCATGGCATACAAAATTCATTCTCAACAACTGGCATATGTAGTGACCACTGTTAAGGATGACATGTGCCTGAAGGATTTTATTTATCAATAAATATCCCTTGTACACGTACTTGTAGCTGGTTTATAAAATGACTGATTCTGAACCAACGAGGTGGATATATAGTTTAAATTTAGCTTGGTTAAGGGCAGTTGATGGCAGAAATTTGGCTTGGTTAAGGGCAGTTGATGGCTGAAATTTAGCTTGGTTAAGGGCAGTTGATGGCTTAGATTTAGCTTGGCTAAGGGCAGTTGACGGCTTAGATTTAGCTTGGTTAAGGGCAGTTGATGGCAGAAATTTGCCTCAGTTAAGGGCAGTTGATGGCTGAAATTTAGCTTGGTTAAGGGCAGTTGATGGCTTAGATTTACCTTGGCTAAGGGCAGTTGACGGCTTAGATTTAGCTTGGCTAAGGGCAGTTGATGGCTTAGATTTAGCTTGGCTAAGGGCAGTTGATGGCTTAGATTTAACTTGGCTAAGGGCAGTTGATGGCTTAAATTTAGCCTGGCAGAGGACAGTTGATGGCTTAAATTTAGCCTGGCAGACGGCAGTTGAACTTGAATTTATCCTGGCAAAGAGCAGTTGATGGCTTAAATTTAGTTTAGTAAAGGGCAGTTGATAGATTAAATTTAGCTTAGTAAAGGGCAGTTGATAGCTTAAATTTAGCTTGGCAAAGGGCAGTTGGTAGCATGAAAAACCTGGTATGATACGTAAAGCAGGGAATCAGCCCCAGTGCAAGAAACTGTATGTGCATCTCAAGAAGCAAAACTGACTATAGCTGTAAGTGACAGCTGCTGGCATACTTGTAAGGCTACTTGTTTTTTCAGTTCTGTTTTACTCCTCTTATAAGGCAGTTAAGTATGTGGCTTAACTCCCAACATGCACTGTTAATGATAGCTAGAGGACCACATGTGCTCTCAAACAGGATTCACTTATGACTTCACAATAGTTACCACACGTCACGTAATGCCATAGCTTAACAATTATCCATGCTAATTCATAATAGCACTTTTTTAACGCAAGACAGCCTGTATATTTGCTCACACAAAAAGTATGTTGCCAAAGAGAAAAGAACCACAAAGATTCGAATCCTTCCTCAAGGTGCAACCTGTTCTCCACAGTGGCTTTGTCAGTTTTCTGTACTATGAGGGATATGTGACAGAATATGGTAGAAATACGGGTTTTAAACTTGCGAAAATATGACAAAACTGCTCATGTTATAAAGTTTTTTTTTTTACACATGAAGCTAAACACTGACAGCACGTAGAAATACATACGTGAAAGTTTCAGTATAGATGTTTTTCTGGTTAATGTTGATCTTCATACTATAAATTAAAGACAATGCCTCGTTTGAACAAAAAAAGATCAAGAGTGTATTGTTGGCAGCTTATTACTAAGAAACCATCTCTTCTATGGCAATATTTTTAAATGGTGTAAAGTTTTATACTTCTGATTTGGAAATTTACAAAATTGTGCTCGGAGTTGAAAATGTGCACTTTCTATCATACCTCTCTGGGTCGTTAAGCCTACCAATGGGCAGTTAATAACTTAAATTTAGCCTGGCAAAGGGCAATTGATGGCTTAAATTTAGCGTGGCAAAGGGCAGTTGATGGCTGAAATTTAGCCTGGCAAAGGGCAGTTGACAGATTAAATTTAGCCTGCCAAAGGGCAGTTGATAGCTTAAATTTAGCCTGGCAAAGGGCAATTGAGGGCATTAATTTAGCATGGCAAAGGGCAATTGATGGCTTAAATTTAGCCTGGCAAAGGGCAATTAATGGCTGAAATTTAGTGTGGCAAAGGGCAGATGAGGGCATTAATTTAGCCTGGCAAAGGGCAATTGATGGCTTAAATTTAGCCTGGCAAAGGGTGATTGATAGCTTAAATTTAGCCTGCCAAAGGGCAGTTGATGGCTTAAATTTAGCCTGGCAAAGGGCAGTTGATGGCTTAAATTTAGCCTGTCAAAGGGCAGTTGATGGCTTAAACTTAGCCTGGCAAAGGGCAATTGATGGCTTAAATTTAGCGTGGCAAAGGGCAGGTAATGGCTGAAATTTAGCGTGGCAAAGGGCAGTTGAGGGCATTAATTTAGCCTGGCAAAGGGCAGTTGATGGCTTAAATTTAGCCTGGCAAAGGGCAATTGATGGCTTAAATTTAGCCTGGCAAAGGGCAATTGATGGCTTAAATTTAGCCTGGCAAAGGGCAGTTGAGGGCATTAATTTAGCTTGGCAACGGGCAATTGATGGCTTAAATTTAGCCTGGCAAAGGGCGATTGATGGCTTAAATTTAGCCTGACAAAGGGCAGTTGATGGCTGAAATTTAGCCTGGCAAAGGGCAGTTGATGGCTTAAATTTAGCCTGTCAAAGGGCAGTTGATGGCTTAAACTTAGCCTGCCAAAGGGCAGTTGATGGCTGAAATTTAGCCTGGCAAAGGGCAGTTGATGGCTTAAATTTAGCCTGCCAAAGGGCAGTCGATGGCTTAAATTTAGCCTGGCAAAGTGCAGTTGATAGCTTAAATTTAGCCTCGTAAAGGGCAAACTGTTTCTTAATATAAAAAATATGCAAAAAGTCTTTACACGATTTATCATCAGTGTTGTAAATAATCACAATTTAGAACCTTCCATAAATGTTAAATGATGGTCTTTGTGAGGTTGCACAATGTTCAATCTCTACAGAAACAGTGGCTTTTGCTGTTAATTAGTTGTTGATCCAGAGGTAACCTAAATTGCAGGACTTATTTTCCACACCGTGTACATAAAAGTATAATGCTGACTCAAGAATGTTTCACTTGTTGGCTGTCATGGTTACGTGTGAAGTAAATCGCATCGACCAAAGTATCGCAAAGACTTTGCTACATAAATAGCCGTAAGATGTCCAGAAAAGTTTACGAATTCTTAATTTTTAATGAAATCTCGATCAGAGGCCTGAAGTGAGACCACCGCATCTCGTGACATTGCATTTTATTCCGTTGGCGCAAGTACGGAGTAATCCAAATGGCCAGCGACGTCACATCGTTACTTTGCAAGTGTCCTGTATAATGTCATATTAGGCAGTTGTCATTTACTACAGAATATTATTGCAGTGGGACAGTCAAATGTACATGTATATAAAATAATTAAGAATACTGATGGTAGTTCAAGGCTTCCAAAAATAATTACTTTGAATAGTAGGACGCTTGGATTTTTACCAGGGGTTCAAACCAAAGTCCTACTGAACACCTGTTCTTTTGAACATTTCATCAGGCCCTCAAGCTTTGTTTTTGCCCAAATTCTGATTATAATATTATGTTACAATTATTTAGGTTATATTTGATTGGTGTTTTACACCGTACTCAAGAATATTTCACTTATTCAATGGCGACCGGCATTAATTAATGACATACGTGTACTTTCTACATTGTGCAGATACTCGAGTAATACACCACCTTACAATGAGTCATACTGGTTTTACGCCAAAAATGTATTTTCTCTCTGAAACGGCAAACAGACTAGGACAAACTTTAATGGGCTTTACACAGAATAGAGCCATGCTGATTGCAAAATCTCAACGTGTTAACTCATTATACCACTGATTTCTTCTGGATGCCTACAGGGCTGGCCCTGACGGTTAATGATCTGGCGGACGGTGAGATTATTCATCCCGTCATCAATCAGGTTATGTGTTTGAAATGAATTCAGCACATTTTGCCTTAACTGTGGCTTTAAGTCAGGAGATTTCTCTACCAATCAAAAATTCTTCAACTAAATAAATGACTGGAAGGTCTATATGGGACCCGAAACTGACACAGTCATTATATACAGGCACCAGATTACCGCACACAACAAAATTATCCCCCAAAAGCTACAACTCTCCCAGTCGGAGCATCAGTGGTTCACACACCTTGGTTACTCCTGACACAGAAGACTTTTTAATGAAATTTCAGATTAATGCAATGAAAAACTAAACAAGCTTGGTGAATGTAAAACCTCATGATGCATAGCTACTCCCTGACAATGTTCCGGCTTTAGTTTGAAGACGCTTACATGCACAGGTATTGTTAATCAGTGAGTGTGGTAGAAATTACTTTATTTGGAACCATATTTGAAGCCTGTGCAAGGAAAAGCCATCACGTTTCCCCATTGTTGTTCTGTCCACCCCAAACCCTCTTCTCCAGACGCCAATAAACTGTTACAGGTCATCAGTTGTATCTTTTGTCCTGATGCTGCTCTTATTATTTCTAGAGTACTAGGGCTACATGTATTCCTACAACGGTAGAGATATGGTTCTTGATTCAAGGAAAGAATTACAGACCACTCAAATCTAATATTTTGGAACAAATTTGTTTATTTTAAGGATCACAAATGAAAGCTTAATCCATCATGCTGCTCACAATAAATAAATAAATAAATAAATAAATACATGTACCGTACATTCTGTTTAACATGAAACAGACAATGCAGATATTAAGGCTCACAATCAATCGCTAGGGGTTTTCACTGAATGAGCTGTCCAGGCTGCATCATTTCATACCTGTCATCCGAGAAGTCACATGCTCTACTCCCACTCTCGTTAACTTTGCTTCTGTGTCAAAAGGTTTCTCAAGTACACAACCTAGTAAAGTGGGGTGGATGCATAAAACTGATCAACCATGACATATTCATGTATGTAATGGAAGAGTTATGAGTTCAAACTCTTTTAATGCTAAAAGAGTAAAACTGCTTTAACTCAAAAGTGCCTCAGTTGGGGTTTTATGCTGCAGTGGAATATTTTTCACTATAAATACCACAGCAATTTGGTTTATGGGTAGAAGAACTGGGCACATAATCTCATCTCACTTTGGAACGTGTGGTATTATTGATAAACAGCTAATGGACATTCAGTATTTCCCACTACACTGCTCTGTCAGTGATGGCCAGTCATCATTATGGTAGTGAAGTACGGCCTAAAATTTCAATCAAACAAATTATTCATTGCAATCACAAGTTGCATAAATCATTACTGCAGGCCAACCAATTCAGACACAAAAATTACCATACACTCTTCAACTTATAACATGATTACTCAAGATCAATGCAAAAATTAATAAATAACCATAACTACATAGTACTAATAAAAAGAGCAGTAACAGAGATACAGCCTTCAATTGTCTGTTGTGTACCTGTTGCATCCATTATAAGTAAAATACATAGATGGCAAATTGATTGGATTATGTAGAATTGCCACGATCATTTTCATAATTCACGTTCCTGTTTGCAGTTTGTTGAAATACAATGATAGAGAAATTCACAACTTCCTTGTCTGAGTTGGGGGTATGTTTTTTTTTTTCTCTTTATTCCCCTTTTCCACATAATAAGAACTACATGTGTAAACACAGTATTCATACACACATGCACATGAAAATAAAGTCCTTGTACTTTGTAAATCTAAATAACCATGAGTTACTGGCAAAAGCCAGTGTAGTATACAATGAACAAAAACTCTTTAAACACGTACTTAAAAAAACAATCATAGATATATACATATATATGTATATTGAATGTCTGTGGTGTTTATTTACAGTCTCGGAGATTCAACCCTGAGCAGGGGTTGCAATCTAGACAATCACATTCGGATCTTATAGCCGCTGACTTCACACTAAATGTAAATCCGAAACAACACCTGCTCTTACCCTGTTTTACAGTTGGTCCAATCAAATTCTTCCTTCTGTACTTTGGGACGTAAACTCTGCTCTCTCACTCATTGATTCATTGATCCTCTCTAACCTCTTGTGTTGAAGCTTGTGTTGCTTCAGATGTATTTTTTATGGTGACCAGTCATTCTTGAAAGCTGCTATTACAGTAGTATATGTGACTGTAAAGTGACTTTAAATACTTCCTGGAACACTGAAAGTTGCTGATTGGTCTCTGCACACATTGGTCGGCTACAGTAAACAATAGAGTACTATCATATATGGAAGACATTTCTACACCTAGCTAGTTGATACACTAAAAACCAAAGAATGAACAGCTTTACTGGCCCCTACACCTTTTTGCTATCTGCATGAGCAATCAAATAAGTTTGAGGTTTTATACAGATCAGCTTACATCCTGTGGAGATACACATACAACTATGCTATGTATGGTAAGATCACTGATTTGTCATCTGCCTTGAAACATAATATAGGGGCTTGGGGTTGAAGACAGAAGAGAAGTGCAGCATACAGTATAGGGTAGCTTGAACAGCATTCTCGCCAGCAGAATCTGTGTATGTAAATGTATCCCTAGTTTGTTTCCAGCTTCTCCGGGGTCCTGCTTCATTTGTCCTTGAATTTATGAATTGTCCGCCATCCTGATTGCCACTGCCGCCAGATCGGTGCATTTGGAGCACAAACTGCCAGGTAACCTTTCACATCACTTCTTGCAAATCAAAAGACTTCCTCCTGGGCAAACCTAGAAACAGCGTATGCCAGTCTGCTGCTGTTTTTTTGTATTACAGAATGCTCAGTCAGTTGTATAGACACACCTCGTGACAAGTTTTTGTATGAGACAGACACTAATCATCAAAACTACATTTCTGACATACACATAAACTGAACATATAATTTCTGATAAGATGAAATGGTATTTGGTTGACAGATCGCTTTCTTCCTTAGAATACATAGGGTCTTGTTTTCTTTACAGGCCTAGAGTTGTCCATACAGAATCTGAGGTCTACATGGTGATACCATTGCCTGCTGGTTCATGAATGGGACAGAGTTAAGCTTGGGACATTTTGCCGTCATGAACTAGCACGATGTATTTGGTATTTGTGGTGTTATTGCACTAAAAAGACATTTAACCGTACATTTTAATCCACTCCAATATGCAAAAGTATTCAGAATGTGTTGAAAAATTATGCAAAACATCCAAATGTTGAAAAGATTTACAGTATTGTGCTCTAGAGTCACCTTAAAACAATATTGTAATTTGCCAAGCATAATTATGTGCTATGTGGCATAATACTGAGGTAATAAAATGAAAAAAAAAAAAATTCAATAGAATAAAAGTATAATATTGCACATGAAATAGTGAAGATTAAAAACATTGTAAATACATCTGTAAATACAGGTTTATATGGCAAATTGTAACAAATACAACAATTCCTTACTGTTGAAAACAGTAAATTTTGTGTAGCAAGAGCTTAAACCACATTTTCTTCCACATGGTTGTCTGGCTGTTTGGGATTTCCACTCCTTTGTTTCTGTGACTGAGGGTGTATAGGGTAGGTCATGGCTTCCTCAAAGCTGGGAGGGTTGAGAGGAGGGGTGACGAGGTTTCGAGATACTCCTCCCACTGAGTTTCGCTTCGCTTGCTCCTCTCTTTGCTTCTGGAGAGTTTGTCTTAATGTTCGACGTTTCTGCAAAGTAAACAAAAAAATATGAAAACAATATTTATAATACTCGTGTGCACAAAAATTCTAAAGTCAAATTCATAAGATTGACTGATTGGTGTTTCACAGCATAATCAACAATTTTTCACTAATATGACCGCAGCCTGGTTTACGGATGTTGGAAACTGGAGTGCCGTAAGTAAACCATCCACCTTCACTAGGTAAGAAACATGACAAACCTCTGGACTTATAACCACTGAGAAAGCAGTGAGTGCTGGGTTTGAACATGTAGCCTCCTTCGTCATGGGCATGGCAGTCAGAGCAAGCCAGCTTTTTAGCCATGTGAGCCAGCCCAGAGCCAAAATAGTCAAATTGATAATGGTATAATTAGCTTGTTGTTCAGATATCAATACATTAGTTTCGTTTGTATATAAAAGTGAAATACTAGAATTTGGGGTTACCAATGACCTCGTTTTGAAATACCACAAGTGCTGCATCAACAGGAGTCCCCAGCATTAGACAAACTGGATGAGGTAGGTTTTTGTTCAACTCAGAACCAAGGCTAAACTTACTAATTTCATTGGAACATTCTTGTATGTACAAAAACAGTGCATGAACACCTAGGCACAAGTTCCTGATTTTGCATGGCTCTGCATGACCATTCATTAACCAGGGTTTGATTGTGTGCAGTTGTTCAGCCAATTCTAGCTCTTTCTGGTACGCAGACAGTTTGTTTACATTACAAAGAGTACCCTCTTTGATTTTAAAGGGAAACACTACAAATACTTTGAGTATTCATCTGTTCACTATGTTGTAATTACATGTATAGTAACAAAAGTCACTAACTGGTGAATTTTGTATGACTTGGTAAAACTGGACTTGACTTGACTGGAATTTCAATGTAATAACTGAAGGTTCAATCAAGCTGCTAACAAAAATTTGGAGTATATCCATTACTGTGGCTAAAGACATCTTGTTAAGAACCAATCACCATGGACTGATGCCCACACACACTAGAGACCAGAGCACACAATATTGTCAATGACAGTACTGGGACAGTACTGCAGTAATATGTTTGTACTTTTTCATGACCTGTTACCTGCAAAACCAACGATGTTCTAGCCATAACCAGGTGATTTCCAAAAGCTTCTCAGATTCTTTGGATCAATTTGTCAAGTTTTGAGCCCAACATCTAGGTTCTTGCACAAATAAATTTATCCCAAAAATTTACACACCACATTGTTTGAACCAGTTGGCTTTTCATGTGTGACAACGGTTAAGAACAATACATGGGTACACTGTGGATCATGATTAAAGCCTTGCGATGCTCGTTGACAAATCAGTAGACTGAGTTTGGTCGCCAGGCACACACTCAGCTGATTCTAGCTACCTTTGGCTTGCTGACAATTTCTGTTTGTTCCAAGGGTGACGTACACGAGGCAAAAGTAGTGAAAAGTCCCGTTTCACTGGCTTCTGTCAGGGTGGGTTTGACCCCTATGAACTGTTTGGCAATTTTTTGAAAAATTTCATTGGTCAACCCCTATCAGGAATTTGACTGGAATTGTGTAAGGGGACAAGGATTATCAGGCCCGAAGCTTTCGGGGCCCGCAGATTTAGGGACAGAGCTGTGAGACCAAACGTTAACATTTGGTAAGTAAACAAAATTAATTGTGGGCTGTGGCTTGCAGTTTTACCACCTGGTGGGAGGCAGACAAGATGACAGGGGAGACAACCATGTCTCACATTGACCTACCTCAATGTTCCCTCTCCAACGATCTGCAGCATTGCGAGCCAGCTCAAGCTCTTTGTCCTTCAGTCCACGGTGACGCTTGTAGGCAATCTCCACAAATATGAGCACCACACCAGCTACGATACCACCAGCCACCATCATGAACACACCTGTCAAACACACCTCAGGCTGCAGTTTTCGCTATGTACAAAACATGCTGCCTTGTTTCTTTCAGCCATAGATCTTTTTTTTTTTTCATTTTACTAACTTTTAATAGTATAGAAAATTTCGTCTTTTCATAAAATTTTAAAGCTGTGAAAGTACATGTTCGTCAATAAATTTAACATGAAAACATTGATACTTGATAAATTCAAGTTATATTTCAAACATAAGCATGGTCCAGTAGAAACTACAAGAAGATGGGAGGTCACACATATAAGCACCGGTATAATAATATTAACAAGCTCAGATGATCCAGAGTATGAAGCAGAATATACACCAATTTGACAGAGTTATGTCCTTCCTTCCTGTGTTTTGAAGCAAACACCATTTAATGGGCACCAGTGTAAAATCAGCTTCAGCAGATACTGGCACCATCACACCCAAGTTTAGTAGAATGTGCACCTCAACTCTCTGCCTTTTGGCTAAATGTATAATACATGAAAAAGGATCATTATGCTTAGCATCCGGGAGGGAACAACTTTGTAAATACATGTACTGAACTGCTCATAATGACAGATGAGATGTATTCAAAAATTTCATGGAAATCCTTGCGCTATGTTCTAGGGTATTAGGCAGGTAAAATAACATCTGTAAACCGCAGAGTGCCTCAACAGAGGTAATTTTGTACAACAGCCTTGAGAATTATGCACACCATGTTAAGACATCTGCAAATTTTCATGGAAAGCTGTGCAGTGCTTCAGGACAATTGAGTGGAGAAAATGTCATGTGTCTACAAACAGACAGATGGACAGACAGACAGACAGTGTGATTCCAGTATACTATACCTGCCATGTTAGTCAATCCTAATGTGGCAGGAGCGGAATCTCTCTCTGGGCAGGTAGCGTGCCGTACCACAATAAACTTTGAATCAAGCTTCTCCATGTAACCACCTGCGACACAGATTGAAAAATCAGTAACTGAATGACCATAAGTTTTTCTTCATCTAAAACCCATTTTTGTCATGCACATGCTTTAGCTTTGGCAGTTATGTTTTCACTTAAAATCTCACGGTGTCTATTTTCATGACTGTGGAAGTCAAAACCTCCGCAGTCAGAACTTGGCATCAGGCAGAAGAATATCCCCAAAATTATTTATTACCTGCTGCTTATGAAACACCAAACCAAAAAATTTTTCACTTTAATATATGATGGAGGAAACTAGAGTGCCCAGTGTAAACCACAAACCTTTGGCAAATTATTAACCAACTTTCCCATATGTGACTACAGATATGCACACCACATTAGTGGAATACAAGTGATTTTCAATGAACATTAAACTGTGCAAATGCCCACATGAGCGTTGTTGGCCCCATAAACAGCAGAGAGCAGCAGAATCTGCAAATTCCCCATTTAAGGCTGGGTTTGTTCTGAATTCCAAAAAAAAAAAAAACAGAATTGGGCTTTTTTTTAAGTAAACATAAAGTCTCTGCCATTATATGTACATAGAAAAAATGATATAGGACACAGTTATCACAGAAAAATGTGTACAAAATTCTATAAAATTTTAAAGTCAAGAAGATGAAGTTCAGCATTGGGGAAATGACACCGACGGACAATTCACTCCAAATAGCCATGTTGTAGAAGCCCTCATGAACTGGGCCAATCACTAGCACTGAAAGCATCACATGATAACTGGCAATCACGTCAAAAAACCTATTAGTTCTCTATTGTCAGTGTGGTTTCTTATAGCGGATAGACAGACATCAAGGCAATAAATGAATTTTGCAGATAGCTTTAAGAGTTAAACTGATGCATTTTGGACTACACATTTATGAGCAGGGAACTGAGAACAGCTGCCCATGTCACAATGCGTACATGTTGGGCAGGGCACTGCAGTAACTTGTCAGGGTGAGCTGGCAAGAAAACCGCCTTGGGAAAATCATTGTTTGAAGAAAAATATTGTGACTCTGCATTATTTTTCCTTAGCAAAGTCAGATTTATTATAAAAATATCTTCCCAAAATCTAAATGAAAGAGTCTGTTATCAATCAGAAGGTCCTGCTATTTCCCTGAAGTCGGTGCGGCCAGCTAGACCAAATTCTTCACCCATGCAGGATGAAGACGAACAACAGGACGCTTGTGTCCATGAACATCACCCTGACCAAGCCCTTTGAACACGGAACAGAGCTGACACTCTCTGGTTGGGTATCAGGCATTTTTGTTTGTATTTTCTCATTTTCCCATTGTTTAATACCCATGGTACGGGAGAGCTCCTAGGTTTTCTGACATCACTCTAGATAGCTACATAACAAGGCAAAATGGCAGCACCAAATGAGTGGCTAGGTACTGAACATTTCTGGAATACTACTTTAATAATTAATTCCGTTTTTATTGGATGACTTTTCATTCACTTTAAGACAATACAAAAATCATGAAGCTCAAAAACAGTAATGAAAATAAAATGCTCAGAAGAACTCAATTATATCTTGCCAGGTGCTCAATTGGTGTCTACTCAGAACAACCTTCTATCACTTTTCAGGACAGTTTTTCTCTAGGAAACTGAACAATGGATTCTTGCTCTACACCCCTTCAAGAATTTTTCCCGTATTGTAAATCTTCAACCATTTCAACCTCAGCAGCACTTTTTTCCAGTGGAATTTATGCATTCAATTATTATGAAAATTACACCAAGAATGATTTCCATGTGTTACCAAAGATGCAAGTTTGATAAACCTGTGCAGATTATTTCACTACACCCCAAAGTTCCTTCAGAATATCTCAAAATATTGGTCACAGTGGTAGTTGAAAACGTTGAAGAATTAGGGTAAATCTTTTGGAGCAGATGAAAACACCACATACTTTCATGGAAATTGAGAACGGTCGAGGAGATGGCTTCTTTCCATGGGCTGTTCTTCTGTAGACCTATACCATAAGCAGATCTACCGAACAGTTCCCCAGCTGTCACCAGGTCGCAATCCTTGGCCGCCTCATACTGAAGGCGAGACGAATCCCAAATGAACGCTTGGAGCTCACTGTCAATGAAACAACGGCCGTCAGGATTGCATTCAGACACATTCATATCGTGTTCTCCAAAGCAATTCACTAAATTTATATAATACACCTCGATTTTGCCCTAAAAATTAGCACGAAAAATGTATTTTTGAGAAGAATGAAGCTCATGAAATATTATTTTTGGTGTTGACTATTTTTTTGGAAGTATATCATCATTACCTCTAGACAAACCTTAATAAAATCTGTTAAAATCAAGAACTGAATTGAGGAAGAGAAAGCTATTTTTCTTGCTATCATTAAAAGTTGCTTTGAAGTAACTAAAAAATTCAACCTAAACATAACAAACTACTCCATTTATCAAATATGAAAAATTACTGTCTTTTTGTCCTAGTAAATCATTTCATGGCATGCAAATTTTTTTGGACAAACTCACCCATTCAAAGTTAGCTAAATTTTCATACATAATGGACCATTTTATTTGTTTGTTTTTTTCAAATCTTACCCCTTTTTTACGGCTTGGATAGCAAGCTCAGCATTGTCATAGTTGATTGGATCCATGGTTCTACGCATGGTTGAAAGTTCCACTTGACGCTTGAAATACATGTCCACAGCACTATTTCTAACTGTAGCATATCTGAAGTTGTCTTGAGGGTTTCTCAGCTACAAGAGCATAATACAATTATTAACCAGTATTAGGAATAACATTAAAACGTAACTAGTGATTGATTACCATGCGTTATCAGGAGAAGGGTTTTATAGCCTGTCATAGGAGAGATATGAAGAAGACGATATACAATCTTTTATCCCATAGATGTTCATTTTTCCGGGTAATAAAGGCATGGCATATCGTTTTGATATGCACCACGTGTAATATAAATTCCGACATTTTGATTGGTCTGTGTAAATTTCATTCATCAAATCGACCAATCAAAAGTTACAACTCGGCTGTACAGGCACTACATTTTTTTACAACCTTTTCTTGTCGTTTGCAAATGTCAACATGGCCGACTTTCAACCATGAGATATCGTACAAATTGACAAAAAAGGACACGCCAGAGTTTTAAATGTGACGAGAGATAATCAAATCAATGTGGAAATCCTCGGCATTGACTACAAACATAGCACTATCGCCATGACGGTTAAGTAATGGTGCCAATATTTGGAGATCCCATATCGGCTGGTGTCTTTCACGTGCAGTGTTCATTACAACCATGAAGCACCCAAACGACGACGTGTTTGTGTTACTGTAAAGTAATATAGTAAAATGTAATATTCTTGTTATAAATATTAACGGATTGAAAAATGTATTGTATAAAGCAAACTTTTGACTATGGTATAAAAAATTTGTTACATAAATAAATTTTGTCTGTACTATATTATACTCCGCCATGTACTTGTCACTTACTGATGACGCTTCACTTGACCTATATATGTGATATCACTACACGGTTAAACATCTACGCAGTTTCCGAAAAGTTTAAATCATAATGATTTTTTCTGCTTTAAATTTACGATAAGTCATTTATGGGATAAATAGGATATGAAATTCATGACCCTCGATATCAAATGTATTAACCTCGAGTAGTAGTTTTCATTTGTTCCTTGCCCGAAGCTCGGAAGAAATGAAAACTACTACTAGAGTTTAATAAATTTGATATCTTCCGGTCACCCATTACATAACCTCTATGAATAGATGCTATTCTTCAACACTTCTTGGGAACATATCAGAGCTCTTGCCTTTCACAAAACAACATTGCATTGTGCAAATTAAGGTTCTGATAAGATTACATAAAAACTACAGCAACTGTGTACAGAGGACAGAGATTGGGACAGTTCGTGTGCTTTAAGATATTTGGTGTTTGAAGAGATGAACATGTTATGTGAAGGACATTTCTGTTGTAGTTACAGACGTACTTCTTGTTCATGATAACGGATGCATTTTTAAATGTGTGTGCAACACAACCTATTTTCTTATTAAATGATACATTTTTACAAATTGCACATGAAAGGGAGAAGTACTATTATCGGGCAACAACAGAAGCTATTTTGAGTAGATATATCATGTATTGTTATGAGAGACACACTATAAAGGCTCACTTAATATACACGGCGATTTTCAAATGGAAGTACACACTGTTCTTTTAGCATGTATTACACATTTCGTTTGTTTACCCTTGCATCATCGATGCCTGATATCGATGCCTCAGGTCTGTCTAACACCAGGAATGCGGCCAGATTAGCTGTATAGGAAGCCACAATAATCATGGCAAAGCCTGCCCACACCATTCCCAGGACACGAGCACTGAAACTGCGGGGAGTACCTGAAATCATAAAGGATCTCAGCAAATCATAAAGGATCTCATCAAATCCTAAGGGATCTCATCCAATCATAAAGGATCTCAGCAAATCATAAAGGATCTCAGCAAATCATAAAGGATCTCATCAAATCCTAGGGGATCTCATCAAACCATAAAGGATCTCATCAAATCAAAGGATCTCATCAAATCATAAAGGATCTCATCAAATCATGGTGCATGATAATCATGACAGGCTTCTAACAGTAAATCAGAAATAATTTTGTTGTTTATTTGCCTCATTACAACAAAAGTTTCAGTAAAACATGGTTAAAAATGTGTCTCCTGTACATACTTTCAAAAGTTTTAGTGAAGAAAACCTTCAATAGTTTAACATGTAATTACTGAATGAAAACCATATTATACTGATCTGGCTTACAGTTAATTAACATACAGCATCACATTTTCAGTAGTTAACAAACTCCTACAATGCACTTGACTTATAACACGACAGGTAGATTCGTCCCCCAAACAACAGCTTTGGAAGGAGGAAGAGGTGTATATGAAGAAAGTCAGGTTCATGGGTGGAGGAAACTGGAGTGCCCATTGTGAGCACTTGTGACACGGCAGCCACATGTACAGGTGGAGGAAAATGGGCAGACTCCAGTAGACACCACAGAGATTAAAAATACCTATACCTATCCCTATGTTATGCTGTGCACAACAATTCAACCAAATCCATCCATGACTTCTTCTGAAAAGTTCCTAACAGACAGATAAATAATCAACGTGACGAGGTAAAAACAGCTGGTTATAACTTATTTGCAGTCATAAACATGAAACATACGAACTTTTACAATGCCAACTTGAATAAGCTGGCTCAGTTGGTTAGCGCGCTAGCACAGCGTGATGACCCAGGAGCCTCTCACCAATGCGGTCGCAGTGAGTTCAAGTCCAGCTCTTGCTGGCTTCCACTCCGGTCGTAAGTGGGAAGGTCTGTAAGCAACCTACCGATGGTTGTGGGTTTCCTCCCACCATAATGCTGGCCGTCGCCGTATAAGTGAAATATTCTTGAGTATGGCGTAAAACACCAATCAAATAAATAAATAAATAAATAAATAAATAAATAAATAAATGAGCTGTACCTTCCCCAATGCCACTGTTAAGCAGAACTCCCCAGGCAAACCACATGGCACTGGAGAGGTTCAGAGCATCTTCCTCCGTGTCGTCACTCTTAGCCAGCTTAAATCTTCCAAATGGACTGAAGCGGTCAAGCAGATAGAGGACGAGGGCCACCACATGCACGGACAGCCCCACCAGTATCCACAATGTGTCCTGGAATGGCTGAAGGAAAGAGGCCAGGCTGCTCTCCTTGGTGGTCTGTCAAAAACATAGTCACTTTAACACAGAACTGTTTTGAAATTCCCTGTCCTATTCTGGGTCTATATGGAATTTGAAAATATACCGAGAAACTTTTAAACAACATGTTTGTGCAAAGGACTCAATATACAATGTTCCTGTAATGGTTGATTGAATGTGTATTTTATGTGCCCTACCCCCTTTTAATCAAGATTATTTTTAATAAAAAGGACAAAGACTAACAGGATTCTGACAAACAAACTAAAATGAAAGTCGCAGTAAAACCCCCAGGAAGCAGTACTAAAATTTACACATATGGATTCCACAAGCAAGAAGTCTATAGTCCATGCAGTCTCACAAGTATGTCCTGTTTGTATCATAATTTTATTGATCTTTCAATGCATACAGGTTCGATTTTTTATGTTATAGTAACTTTACTATATTTGTACTTTAAAATTAAAAAGTGAAATTTTAATCTGAAAATATGATGGTTTTCTCCCTAGACAGACATAATTTATTCCCAGAAAAACAGCTGGTTGATTTACATGGACATGTATTTGACCTAAAAACTGACCCCCTAAACCTGCATTTTTTGACACGAATAGAAGTCACAAAATATTACTTTTGGTGCTGGAACATATTTTCGCAGGACATCATCCAAACTATCAACAAATCTAAATTTCAAAAAAAGCTTTTAATGATCAAACTCACTTTTAAATGCATATCGTTAAGTTATGGATGAAATTTAAGGGCAAATACTACTGTTCTTATCAACACAGTAAAGGAACATTTGATTGATGCAGGGCTTAAAATGACACTATTAAATCTGCTTATCTGAATCAATTAACATGTCATGAAAGTCATACACGCATAGGTGAACAACTCCACAGGGTAGAATATTCTTTATGACAAGGAAAAACACAACTCTGAACCAAAGGTTTCTGAGTGATCTCAAGCCGTTCTGCATTATAACAGTAAAAACTTCCTCAATTAAAGCATAAAACCAAAGATAATTCATAGAGAATTTAAAAAAAAAAAAAAAATCCAGGAAGTAATATATGTGTTATACTGGATGAGATATCATGGATTGTGATAGGGTTGTAACAGTTCTCCAATTAACGTATAAAACTAGAATTAAACAATGTGAATTATGGGTTATAAAATACTGTGTGAACACAGAAACATACTTTGGTTCAACTGGTTAATTAATGAAAAACATAATATGATGAAAGCCATATTTTGATAAACTTCTGACAATTCCCAATATCGATGATATGTGCCCTTGTTATATATTAATCAGCTGTAATTATACAAATACAATGTCACATGAAATTCTTGAAAAGGGGGATAAACTTACAAATGAGCATAAGGAAATATATAACCTGATCCAGATAATCATATATCTGCAGCCAGAGTCTGACATCACCAAATGCTTTCACAAGTATTGCAGAACATAATGATGTTAAAAGATGTATGAACTCTCCAATACACAGAAAAAGTTAAATAATTCTTTTGTCTTTCACATCTATACAGTAAACACTGGAATTAAAATACAATTTACAAAGAGTGAAACAGTCCATTAATAGCCAGCCATGTAGTTTTATCAGTATTTCAAAATATTTATAAAACATTTTTAACACTAGTTATTTAAATACATGTATTAGAACACTAAGCTGGACAAACCTTTTTCACAAGAATAGTCAGACCTTGGTACTTGAACGGCTTGGAGAAGTCAATGTACTGGGCTCTCTCTGGGTTGACAGTCAGAGGGGCGACTATCATGTCAGCATTTCCTCTCACCAGCTGACCTATCATCCCATTCCATTCTCTCTCATTTGTTCCATTACACTGTAACAGCAGAGTGGCAACAGTGAGCTGGCAATCCCAAATAAAAATGCCTTTCAAAGGCTGAAAATTTGTACCATTTTACAGATGTATAATGGCATGTGACCCTATGGTATCAAATTTTTTCTGTGAAAAATGAAAAAAAATTTAGCAGCTTTCAGTGAAATATTCTTGAGCACTGTGTAAAATACCAATCAAATAAATAAATAAAAAATTTGTTTGATTAGTGAAAAACAAACAAAAGTTATGGCTTTTGTTTAATAAATTTGATACCATATGATGGGGTCATGAGTTGGAGACTCCGTTCTTCTCATAAATATAACGTTGAAAAAAAATTACAAAACTAAGTCTCACATCTGGGAAATTAAGTTGTCTTGTTTCCTCGTTTATACAAGTACGTGCAGAAGCACAGAGTAATACACGAATCGGTCATTCGTCCTCAGGCCAAGCCCCTTCATTCATACACACGGCAAAAAATAGAGGTCACAAGACGAGTTCTACTTCAGAACTGTCTTTTATGCTGATACAAGCTCAGCCAGATTTTCTAGATTGTCATGCATATAATTAAAAGCAGAAAATAATTGCTTTGAAATAGTTTAAGAACATATTTCTCACACAAAGCAAGACCCAGAGGAGTCACGTGAAAATCGGCATGTGTGTGATACTACACCTGAAACGAGCCTACACACAACGGAAAATCAAAATCTCCAAGAACCTAGAGATGAAGTTCTCTGGACCCCATGTTCTTGGTCACATTTATGAAAACATCAAGTTATTGCATTACATATGTATATCTGTTGTGTTTAGTGCGCCTTTATGATGTGAGCAAGCTATAAAGTATTATCGGGCAGATGGGAAAAGAAGTCAGTTTCTGGTTAAATGTTAGCACCCAATGCCTAAATGCAGGTTCCAATTTGTGCGTGATATACATATAAGTATTATATTTGAGGATTTATGCTGGGGCAGGGCCATATTTGAAAGATTTGTTGGTGTTTCCAAGCCAGTATTGATTTGTCTCATTCAGATGCTAAGCAAAAGTTATTTGTCATGTCAAGCTTATTGGTTTTCTCAATAATACATAGGAAAATCTTTCTGTTCCAGCATTTCGGTGAAATCTAGGCTTGATAGACAAATCTGTGTCTTTAACTCAAACTGATTTATTTCTAGCACTTTAGAAATAATGTATTACTATACATAGAAATCCAAGGCATCGTAATCCATATTCAGCTTTTCATAAACTTCATGAGTGTCAAAATTTGCAGGCCTCTGACACTTATTTTCATTGTTACTCAGAAACAGGATACGGAAATATATGGTGTATACAATAGTAGCCGTCACGCCTCTCCCTAATATGAGGATTACTGACACCATATATTTTCGTATCATGTGAGTAATTATGTAACAAATTTATTGAGCAATTCAGTGCAAAAGACAGATGTATAGGCAAATTGCTTTAGTGATGTGACATTGGTTTCACAATCAAAGGGAGATAACCCAGTCAGTATATGGGAAGATATATGTCTCCCACACCATTGATGCTGTCCAATCAAAAGCTGGATATTTTGTTTGATGCAGTATAAATATATATACATGCACATGTGTCTTTGGTACCTTTGCATCCAGACTAAAAACTAAACTGAAAGCAATGCCATACCCTCTGAAAACTGCCATAGTAACCATCCTTGTCCAACTCCAAGTCAAAGGTGAAGTTGACTCTGGCAGATAACCTCAAGAGCATATCTATACAGTAGCCCCAACAGCAGTATTCTGTGACCGCACCTGTCAAGAGATCAGGACAGCGTTAATAACGTAGTACCAGTACAAGACTTGACTCAACTGATAATCACCACTTCATGATACAGGCAAAGAAGAGTTCCTCTGATGAAAGAAAGGAATTGTCTGACAAGGGTCCTGTTACATGTCTAATTGTATTTCAATATTGTAAATTACTTATTATTCACTGGAATTTATTTTCGCGGATTTCCCCAAAAATATGTTTGTGGGAATTAAATTTCCCATGTTTAAGAGAACACTGAAAAACAGATCTTAAAATCTTAAAATTTTCCAAGATATAATATGGCTAGTTTTATGTGACAGATATCACGTAAGACAGGTATCATCATGGGTGGCTTTAATCCTCGTTTGTTTCTTGCAGTGTCGCTAATCCTCGTGATTTGGATCAGAGATTAAAACACATGGGGGATGGATGACTTTTACACCTAACGTGAGCAGTGTTACTTCTTTTCGAATCAGTGATGAGCACTTTAAACACCTGGCAAAGTGACCTGTCACCATATAAGCAGTTCAACGCAAAACATGTGAATTCACCATTATCCGCGCCAGTTACTTATTCAACACGGTGAGTTTTGCATTGTTATCAGTTTCATTCGTCCACTGTAGCAGGTCAGAAACTGCAAACATTGTCGTAGCTGGCAAATGGCCATTGTGTTGTTGTAAACACTTCACAGTTTGTTAGAAGCTCACTCATTGGACCACAGGAGAGACACAGCAAATGGGATTGCATGTATCAGAGTGACATTCATTAGAAACCAGCACGTGTTGGTACTGCGTCTACTTTTCTTTCACTTAACGGGTATAGCGAAGACTGATCAAACTAAAGACGAATAAACTCCCACTCTGTTTTATACCCACCAAGCCTTAGCACTAGAGTTTGTATGTATTTAAACCATAATTTTCCTTCCCTGCTATTAAAAAATTTAGCTGGCCCGTCAGGCTTTCTTAGCACAACTCCTGTCACCCTGGCAAAGACTTCACTTCATTATTACCACTACCTGTAGTTTATGATTCGATATTGGATATTTTTTTTGCAGGAATTATTTTTCCAGCGAAAATTAGTTCCACGCGAAAACTAAGTACTTCACAGTACTACATGTACATTACAAGCAGTTAAGCTGGCCTGAGGAATAAAAACTTAAGATTTTACATCAATACAAGTGCGTAGCTAGCAGACGGTGTAACGGCCTACCTGTAGAGCTGTTTGTAGCTGGACAATACACTTGCTCATACGCCTCATTGCTCTCTGGGTCAATATAAAAATCACACTCGTTTTTGGTCTTTATCTCAGCTTCCACGAACGGCTTCTCTTCCAGAGTCAGAACCTGAACACGACACCCAATCGCTATGTTATTATTTCATTGCTGCTCACATTAATTAAATTAAAATGCAACCTCTTTCCAAACTTACACATCAAGATGAAATGGATGGATGACAATGCTACTACAATGCTGACGTCACAGAAAGACTGAACATTTGTAACCAATATGTGGGACATCCAGTTCACCTATTTGTAACAATACTGCTCATGACTGGTCAGCTACGTGTTCTATATTGACAGTTCAGAAAGGTCTATAGTGTTGAGACCAAATCTAACGATATCCAAAACTGATGTAACGCATGATCTTGTATATGCTATTACACATGAACATTTTTCCTTACATTATGTGTACAGCCATAAATATTCTTACCCAATACACTTATTAAAAACTCATTCACTGGTTATCCATTAACAGTTCCAGTTAATGAACAAATTTGATGTTTTATGTCCTGTTTCAATTTTCACATATTTATTTCATATTCTAGTGTTTATTCACAGTATATTTGTCTATGTGTGAGTCTGTGTGTATACATGTATGTCCATCCCCTTGCACTGCTCTTTCCTAATACCTATAATGTAACAGCCTTATAGATGGTGATATGAGGAGCATCACACATGGCACCATCTCAATTAGCTTTGATCTTTTAAATGTACAAACTCAGTCTGAGTTTCATAATGACTGTAAGAACCAAAAAAGTCTTCACAATTTTCTTAATCATTAAGTTAATGAAAACAGACTCTGTGTAGCAGATTTATCTTGGTATTCTCAACTCTTGCCTGGTGTGATAACAATACACTCCAATAAATGCCTATATGTACAAAACCACAGCAGCATCTTCACCACTGAACATTGTACACGCGATTGAATCTTTTCCTCAATTCCCAAAGCTGACGTGTATTAAAGTAACTGCACTGTGATCATGGTTGACTTTAGGCTCTATACTGTCAGCTGTGACATATGGCACCATATACACACCTTCAGATGGGTAGAAATGACTACACCTTTGGGTCGCTCATGAACATTGCCTGGATACACAATGAGGCCAGAATCACGTAAAGTCAGAAGTTGATCAATGGCCCATGGCTAAACAAAACAAAACAAAATCCATTGTGATTCTTGGATGGATAGTCATTTAAACTTAATTGTGATCTTTACTATTATAAAATGACCCAAAAATAAAAAAAAATGTAAAATATGATTACCGGATGAAATTACAAATTTATATGGCTGTATGTTCCAGAGAAAATTTAAAGAAGAAAAGTTATGTGTGCTTACTATAAAACACTGTATAAAAACTGCTGTACAAAAGCTACTGTATTTCACCTGGAGCTGGGCCCGTAAATAGTGCACTTTCAGAAGCACATATAGGCATTAAAATCATACTTTTGTTTTTCTGGTAAGAAATTATCCACAAACTTTACAAAAAAACTATTCAGCAGCTACATTTTATTAAACTCAGACATATGATGTCAGACATACCTGTGTACTGCCATACAATCCTACCACTGTCTTCCCTGCAGGGTGAATGTTGATGATCTCATACACAGGGTAAAGTCTATCTCCTTGGGTGTTGAAGGACACCTGGCCGGTGGCTCCATGCATAAGCTGGGATTCCTGTAGATATCTATTAACATATTATAAAATGACTCTTAGCCTTTTCAGCTTAAACCAGTGGATGAAGTATGCCTGAGAGTAGCCAGAAATAGTGTTTGACCACAGAATATTCTGCACAGCATACATAAATTATGAATTTCAACAAAATGTAATTTTAGCTTAGCGTCACCAAGGAAGCACACTTTTGTATTAACTCCAGGTTATTTAGACAATATTTTCACCGCTGTGTCTGCATAAGTAAAACTTCTAGGCATGAGTGTAATATAAATTGTTGTTACTCAACTTCATACCTACATGTATTGCACCTCAAAGCCATGTAAGAAACTGCTTCTACTCAACTTCATACCTACATGTATTGCACCTCAAAGCCATGTAAGAAACAGCTTCTACTCAACTGCATACCTACATGTATTGCACCCCAAAGTCATGTAAGAAACAGCTTCTACTCAACGTCATACCTACATGTATTGCACCTCAAAGCCATGTAAGAAACAGCTTCTACTCAACGTCATACCTACATGTATTGCACCTCAAAGCCATGTAAGAAACTGCTTCTACTCAACTTCATACCTACATGTATTGCACCTCAAAGCCATGTAAGAAACAGCTTCTACTCAACTTCATACCTACATGTATTGCACCTCAAAGCCATGTAAGAAACAGCTTCTACTCAACTTCACACCTACATGTATTGCACCTCAAAGCCATGTAATAAATTGCTGCTACTCAACTTCATACCTACATGTATTGCACCTCAAAGCCATGTAAGAAACAGCTTCTACTCAACTTCATACCTACATGTATTGCACCTCAAAGCCATGTAAGAAACAGCTTCTACTCAACTTCACACCTACATGTATTGCACCTCAAAGCCATGTAATAAATTTCTGCTACTCAACTTCATACCTACATGTATTGCACCTCAAAGCCATGCAAGAAACTGCTTCTACTCAACTTCATACCTACATGTATTGCACCTCAAAGCCATGTAAGAAACAGCTTCTACTCAACTTCACACCTACATGTATTGCACCTCAAAGCCATGTAAAAAACAGCTTCTACTCAACTTCATACCTACATGTATTGCACCTCAAAGCCATGTAAGAAACTGCTTCTACTCAACGTCATACCTACATGTATTGCACCTCAAAGCCATGTAAGAAACTGCTTCTACTCAACTTCACACCTACATGTATTGCACCTCAAAGCCATGTAAGAAACAGCTTCTACTCAACTTCACACCTACATGTATTGCACCTCAAAGCCATGTAATAAATTGCTGCTACTCAACTTCATACCTACATGTATTGCACCTCAAAGCCATGTAATAAATTGCTGCTACATGTGCTCAACTTAACATATTCAGTCCAGTTGTGCTCGTAAGTCACAGAGGTTGTTCACAAGCACTGCAGCTTAACAACAAAGAATGTCGTGCTTTAGACAGCTTGGAACCAGCTTGAATAGGCGGGACATGTTGAGTTACAACACATACAGAAGTCTCACTTGTAGATAAGGGGCCCACTGCCCCAGGGCAGGGAGTTCTCACGGCAAACCTTGTAAGGAGCAGTCAGATTGTGCTTTAATAACAACTCCTTGAAGGCCAGAGCCAAAAGTGCCACTGTATCCTTAATATGGGCAGATTCATTACTGCTGTTCACCAGGGACGCTCCCAGTATCCCTGCAATGTACGTACACAGAAGGTGAAATATACGTCACTCACTGAAATATACACTCGAAATCATTACTTAAGAATAAAACACTGCATCTGAACATATCACTGTGTGGGTGAAATGGATTGAATGAACGACTGGGATTACAGACTTTCCGAAATATTGTAGTGATGAAAAGATGGAAGAAAACTGTCCTAAAAAATTTGGCACACCAACTCTATCAGAAAAAAAATGATACATGCAGGTTGCTAATGGAAATTATTTTTCAAATTCTGCCTAACAAAGATTTTACGGATTTTAAAGAAATAAAAATTGAGAGAAAAATAATAAAAAACATTGCATAAAAAGCCCAATAAAAACTTTAGAGTAGAGCCCTTTTATGCCGATCAGTAGGGTTTAATATTCCCAATAAACAGTCTTTGCTGCCGGTCTGTCTGCTAAGAAGGAGCTACATGTATTACCCATAGAGACAAATTCAGGAATAATGGTAACTTGTACATCTTTCCATGAATCCATATCATAAAAGATTTTGGAAATTTGCAATAAATTCCAATACAGTGTTCGATCCTCATCCTTGATCAACTTGAAGTGTACATGTGCATGTAGCTAAAAGCCATATTATCTTTACACTGACATACACCGAAGCTGTGTACATTCTTACCAACGGGTACATTTTGAGCATTCAAAGCCTGCTCTGTTACGATCCAAGCATAGGTTTCTTCTGTCAGGTTTAAGGCTTGGGCATCACTGAATATAGTGTCAGCATCCTCCGATCTAAAAACACAGTGGTAATAAGGCATGGCATGTTACATGCAGATTGTCTTCCAAATCACAATGTTTATGTGGAAACTATTTCACGATTCTCACAGTTTCACTACATGTACTTAAAGATATATTTTGGGCTGATTTTCACTTCATTCAAAATTGTGGTCAAATGCATGTACACACTGTCCAGATCTGAGCTAGTGTCTATACATTACAGATAATGTATGTACACACTGTCTAGATCAGAGCTAGTGTCTATACATTACAGATAATGCATGTACACACTGTCTAGATCAAAACTAGTGTCTATACATTACAGATAATGCATGTACACACTGTCCAGATCAGAGCTAGTGTATATACAATACAGATAATGCATGTACACACTGTCCAGATCAAAACTAGTGTCTATACATTACAGATAATGCATGTACACACTGTCCAGATCTGAGCTAGTGTCTATACATTACAGATAATGCATGTACACACTGTCCAGATCAGAGCTAGTGTCTATACATTACAGATAATGCATGTACACACTGTCCAGATCAGAGCTAGTGTCTATACATTACAGATAATGCATGTACACACTGTCCAGATCAAAACTAGTGTCTATATATTACAGATAATGCATGTACACACTGTCCAGATCAAAACTAGTGTCTATACATTACAGATAATGCATGTACACACTGTCCAGATCAAAGCTAGTGTCTATACATTACAGATAATGCATGTACACACTGTCTAGATCAAAACCAGTGTCTATACATTACAGATAATGCATGTACACACTGTCCAGATCAAAGCTAGTGTCTATACATTACAGACACATGTACAAAACATAACTGTGCTATAAAGGTAATAACACCAATATGAGAAACAAGTATGAATCATAACATTACATAATTGGAAGAGTGCATAATATTTGACAAGAACGCACATCTTAATTCTACAAATCTGTGACAAAGACATGGAATATCCATTTTTAAAATACTACTTTAAAGAATTCACACATGCACATTATACTTTCCAAATAAGTATTAATGGTTCAGTATAAATGGTGCAGTGAAACTTCATTAATTTTACAATTTACACAACATTCAATTCCCACCTCAAGGGCAATCTCATAATAAAATGCCACAACAGCTTGCAATCATCAAATAAGTGGGAAAATAATGATCAAACACAAAGGGACTTCACTCTGCTGGCTGCCTGCTGATATGTCTACAATACTACATACTGGAATATTTCAGCGATGATCACAGACTGTTTGATTCACATTTTCTATTAGTAATACTGCAATTTCGCATTTCTCCACGTAAGTGGGAAGGTCTGTCAGCAATCTGCGGATGGTCGTGGGTTTCCCCCGGGCTGTGCCCAGTTTCCACCCACCATAATGCTGGCCGCCGTCGTATGAGTGAAATGTTCTTGAGTACAGCGTAAAATACCAATCAAATAAATAAATCGCATTTCTCCTTGTATGTCATACACCCTATAATAAAGGTAGATAGAAACTTACGAAGCATAAAGCAGTATAACTCTGGACTGCAGAGAGGGTATCATTGACAGGTTCTTGGTGTAATTTTTTGAGCCAGTCGGAAACTTGATAATTTTTTCAACCTGGAACAAAAAGTGTCTTTTGTCATCATGATACACGAGATGCCAAAAAATTAGATCAGACTGTCTGCTTATTGAATTACTTGATCCTTGTTTAATACCATACTCAAGAATATTTCACTTATATGTATACGATGTTCAGTTTTATGGGCGGAGGAAACCAGTGTTCAGTTTTATGGGCGGAGGAAACCAGAGTGTTCAGTTTTATGGGCGGTGGAAACCAGAGTGTTGGGCTTATCCACTGATCTTGGCAAGTTACTGACCATAACTTCCTTATGTGTGAAATACATACCCTTCAATAAATACTAGACTGTGCATACAGCTAAATGTGCATCACTGACCTTTTATATTGTCATCAAGCACTGTGAGAGGGAGAACCTACAAAATCCCTGTCCAAGGCCAGGTTTGAATTTGCACCTTGTGTGTCCTAGTGACTGAAAGGCTAGCACTTTAACCACGACCAGGAAGTACCATGAGTGTTGCAAATGTGGTTCCTTCAAGCTTTTAAACTGGCAATATTAGGGACAAATACAGGGTTTCTTTGGACGCCTTGCTCCCATTTTGAGCAAATCCATTCAATTAAAGCATCCTAGCATGATCTTCAGTTGTTACTTAAAAGTAAACTGTACATTTTCTTATATATTTATGTTTATCTATCTAAGTGCAAACAATAAGGGAAGGCCTAAAGCCTATGAAAACTTTACATGTGCGATAACTGATTTACTGCAAGAAACAAACAGTCCTACAGTCAACACATCTTCTCCAATCTTGGTTTCATCTGCCAGAAGTTGAAATCTGTTCAGCATGGCCCAGCCCTCTTCGTCTGCACTGTGGATAAAGATAACTTGGCTCCAGCTAAACTTTTTCAGGAGTTCAATCCAAACATCCACCTGGTGGGAGTACGGGGGTACTGTCCTCAGAAACGTCTTGTGGACATTCTGAAACAAAACAGTTCCAATACTGAAATTCACATGTAGGGATGTGACTTTTTGCTACACTGGCCCTTCAAGCGCTCTTCACAATGTATGATAAATAATTTCTTATGCCCTGTATATTTATATATCCACCCACCATAATGCCAGCCTCCATCATGTAAGTAAATATATCACTATGGTTTTGGTATCAAAGAATCCTATATTTCTTTATTTTATGGAGAGACATCTAAGATCTGGGATTCACCCAAAATCCACCCAAAAGACAGTTACTTCAAATAACTCCACCCTATCAAAGCTTTAAAATAGGACAACATGGGCTTTAGAGAAGTGAACATTTTCACAACATTTAAATCAACTTTCTGCTCACCAATTTCATAATCTACGTAGTAACACCGTAATTTAGGAAAAGTGAATTATAAGGTACTAAAGTTACACAAAACTGAGTAATAAAAAATTGAGTTAGAAAGCTTTGAGTGCATCTATCCCTTTTTTTAAGTGCCACACTGCATTAAGACATTCAAATATAGCACCCTTAGCCCCAACCCCCTCCCCCACCAGTCCCACCTGAACATGCAATAACCGTATATTTTCTACCCAAAGTGTTACCTACTTTACCACGTAGAATTAGCTTGATTTTCAAGTCTGGGTTCTCCTATTCTCCCTATCTCCTATTTTACAGCTTTGTGCATATCAAAGGCAAGGATACAAACTCCTGGTAACTCAAGGACTCACCTTATCTGAAAAAGCACTTTCCCTGGCTGAGATTCCAATGACAGGAATGGAGTAGAAGCCACAGGTGTAGGAGACGGAGACAGGAGAGAGGCTGTTGTCAGGTGGGTGACTCACAATAATACTGTACACCTGCTGAGGAATCAGGTCCTCACAGACAGACAGCGCTGCACGGATTGGATTACTAGCCATTATTATGGATGTGGCATTGAACTGAAATCCAGTAAGCTGATGATTTATATTTTCAACCATTTCTTGCAGAATTATTTCATTTTCGTGTGTGCTTAACACACCACCAATGTTAAAAATAGGTACTGCAAGGCTTTGATGGGAGAGGAGTGCCACAGTAAGCAAGGTTATACAAGCCTTCGTCATTTTCTGTAGTTTTGTAGATGAAGTTCTTTCTTTAACGACTGCAGCTTCACCATCCTGAAACATACACAAAATATCCTATATATTAGACTATATAAATTTTAAAAATCACCCTAAGATTCAGATGATGTTTTCATAACTTTATTTTTCTCTTCTCAATTTGAATACCACAAACACTGCTTATTAAGACAGCACCTGGTTAATGTTTATTTCAACATATCTTCAACTGACATTTAAAAGTACATTTTTTAAAATTATTTGCAACCCTATAGAGGTGAAGTGTAACTTGACCTTGACATAGCTAAAGCTCTGTTAACCAAAAATGTAAGAAACATGAACCCCCATTTTCATCCCACGAATACCCATGTAAAGTTGTCTTAACTGTTTTAATCATCTCAGCTACACATACTGCAGAGGGAGGAAAACAAAACAGCTCTGTTGCCTCTGAACCGAACTTCAACCTCAGTGGCCGAGACAGTTAAACACTGACGCTTTAGTTTTTACCTCTGGTGAATGCAACCAGGAAAATGTCAAATTCAAAAAATAAGGAGTTAACGTCCTTCTTTATACTAAACAATGAAAGGCTTGTACCACTCCTCAACAAACAAAGCATATACATGACAAAGATGATCAATAATTAGCAATGACTTTAGTATTTGGCATGACAATGACATGGACTCAAATGTGCAGATCATGTGTTCATGGATCATATCCATTTAGGATATCACACTTGTGTTTTCTGAAAATGGTATACCGGTAGTTTATACCACTGAACATTAGAAGACATGTAACTGACATACATGCACAAACAAACTTTGAATGATTATTTTGACATCACTATTGTTATAAATTCCCAAAAAATTCGACAGGGTGCCCTATTGGGATATAATTAAAAGGCTTGTAAATGTAAATAGTTTTGCATGTTTGAAGTCTTCCCATTGTCTTACAAGATAGGCCTAATTAAAGACATAGGCCTACCGGTAGTGAGAAAGATTTTAATAATTAGTGTACCGGTATATAGGCTATATAGTCTTGATACGTTGTATTTTATCACATGCATTTTGGGGTTATTTTCATGGGTTGATTGTTGTGCTGTTGTGCTGATTTTGATGGGTTGGTCGTTGTGCTATGTAAAGCAGGGACATAGAGTACAGATCTGCATATTTCCTACCAAGTATCACATACGCATTTGCCCTTAGGCTTAACTGAGCTACTGATGCAGAGATGACTGGAGCAATCAACGATACACTGACTTACCAACGACAACGTTGAGTCTGAAAGCTTTCTCCTTAAAGCCGTTTAGATTTCCATACTTGTCAACGGAAACCAGATACATGTATCGTGTGTACCTAAGATTTCCGGTATATCAAACTGCGCATACATGTATGCTGGAAACAGACATCTGTTGCCTGCACAAAAATTATGTCGTCTGCATTTTTAATCAGGTATACCAGTAGCGCATAAACGGAGAGTTTAGTAATCAAGTAACGACAACTCTTTGCTTTCCTGCTTCAAACTCTGAATTATCTCCCTTGATTCTGGTGCACACGTTTTCCTGCAAGATAAGAAATCCTGTCAGTCTGAGAATGGTAGGCACCTCCAGGACCTGAGCTGCGCATGTCCATCTCATGGTACTACTTGTCGTTTAAATGTTATCACACCTGAGTTTTTCTGGACTAATAATGAGGAAAACCAAACAGTTTAAATTGCTGGAGACGTGTGCCCTGCAATTTAGCTGTAGTAATCATGACATCACAGTTTCTATGTGGTTAACAACTTCTGATTTATTTCTTTATTTCAACGTTTCGATGTACATTATAATATCGTTGTCAAGCATGTTTAATAATAATCATGATAGTTTTACTTTATACAGGAGGTATCAGATGGCACATCCAACATATACCATTTTGTGTTCGGGATGGAGATGTTATATTTGTCAAAAAAGGGGCATCCAGCGGAGAAGCCGTGTGTTTCCTGACATGTACTATTAAGATGAAGATGATGGTGGCAATAACATATCACTGCTGTCATCTTTCATGGCTTGTTTAAAGGACAGAGGTTATAAAGCAACACAAATATATTAAATACAAAAGAGAGATCATCTAGCATGGTATCTCCGCATGAGGAGCTTATGGTGCCTCTTATTCGTTTTAATCTTACATACCAGGGCCATAGGCCTATCTAGAATAAAACTGAAGGTTCAGTTTAATTTGGAAGCCAAACGTTTTACAGAACCAGAAAGGCTCCAGATATGGCCCTGTCTGCGCACCCGAGAAGACCTATACTTTTGTGTGAATGATGTACTTCTAAAACATCACTAATACAACATATGTTTATGTAATAGAATCTAAATTACACATTTTTAAATGGCACTTATCTGTAATTTTTATTTCATATACATTTCTTTGTTTAACAGTGGCTTCAATGTATACATTGTATTTCTTCTCATTTGTACTCAGCCAAGACTGTTGTATATAGGTATAAGCCTAGTGCTAAAATTTAGTTCACACCTCTTGTATATACAGAGTAGCTATCATTATTCAACAGTCTGATGACATATTTCATTAACATGGATGGGTTTTTGTTTTCAGTTCGACTGGTCCAACACATAACTGGGCTTAATTTTGTTTGTGTGTGACTTTTCATAATATTGAAGACTAGAAATTTTGAATATTTGTTTTCATATGTTTGTCAGTTTGAATTGATCATACAGTGTATGGAACAGAAGGTTTCAAAATGATATACAGTGTACATGATAATGCAATGTTGATCATGCATGTTATGCAAAGCTTGATCAGTTTTAATCCTTGGGCATACAGTTGCCTTGAAACGTTGACGCATTGATCGTTCGCAGTATCTTGTTTGAATTACACAATCTGAACGGCCCAAAATACATTACTGGACTGATCAAAATATTGAGCCAATCACCTTGGGCTATGTAAAATTTTGATCTTTTTGGTTAAATTTTATATACAGTTATTTTCTGTGATTTTTTAGCATTGCTCCTGCAAACATACGCACTTACTTATGGCAAATGCGTAGTAAATACTTCCTACTATTTACTACGCATTTACAATACGTCCTAAATTTAGCAAAATAATCAGGCCAAAAGCCGAACTTGTACCCTTTGTTAGTGGCAGTTTTTATTTTAACATCTTTTCATTATATGATGAATTTTTTTTTCAGTTTGCATTATTGCGGATGGTCGTAAGTTTCGGGCCGGTTTTCCTCCCACCATAATGCTGGCTACTGTCGTAAAAGTTTTGTAGTCAGGCTAGTTTTCAGTTGAGCTATATGGGTGGGCTACCTGGCCTGTCTCTCTGTACAGTTACTGGCAGCCTCGCTTCGCGCTCGTCACTGAGAGGGTAGAGAAAAGAAACAGGACCGGTGTGGTCCCTGTGTCAGAATAATGTGACTGGGCGGGGTGTCATGTCTGGTGTGCTCGGCATGATACTTCAGTGGCTGCTGTACATTGGCGGCATCGACTGGCCCCGCCACAAGAAGACATAACATAGGCATATGTATACACACACCTAATGACTCCATGTCGTCAAATGACTGAAAAATTAGGTACAGGGTTAAACCCCAAGCATTCATACATTATGTACAGTTACTTTATTTCGGGATAGATAATAAGGGAAAGAGAGCAGACAGAAAAACATGGTGTAGTGTCCAGATAAATCACCAATCATCAATTTACGCGTTGATGTATTAATGTATTGTGTAATGTTGATAATGCCGACTAACTACAAGCTGCGTGAGACTCGCGAGACACCGCGAGGTACCGATGAGTTTAAACCTAACGGAGAAATATGCTTTATTTCTAAAGACGTTGTTTCCCACCTTGGCTATCCTTATACAGGCCTATACAGTACACATACATATGCAGTAGCAAACAATGTTCGTTCGAAAGCTGATACATTAGGTTTTACGCTGATGTATGAGTCCACATGTATGAGAGGACAAGGACGATATAGGCCTATTATTTGTGCGCGATTTGCTACAGATAAAGACGTCAACCCTGAGACAGTGGACGTTGACAAGTCATTTTACTTTTCATCTCTTCTTTATCTTTTCAGACTAAAGGTTTGAAGGCATGTTCTGTTTCAGGTGAGGTTGACACAAGGTCCTCCCTTTGTGGTGTGTCGTTTCTGTCGTTATCGGTATGTAGAAATACTATACTATACTAATATTGCTGTTCATAAAAAAAAAAGAAAACTTAATTAATATCAATTTTATACTGGGAATTGATTCTTGATTGCTGTTTGCTGATTAGGGAGGATAAAGTATCGACATACACTTGAAAATTTCACACCCATGGTTTAAATCTATAGTTACCCATCTCAAGATACAGATAATTTACAAGGCTTTGCAAGTATTTTTAAATTATTTTTTTTTGGTAGGAACTGTAACTTTTGCAAGGTAGCAATATTCTGTACCAATAATTAAAACTGTGGTCATTCAAGAGGTTATATCGGAATTGTTTGGCAATGAATCCAAATTCACCAATGAAATCAAATTTTCTCCGCTGACCAGGAATATCTGAAATTATTGCCTTTCAATAAATACCAGACTCGTACCTATACTATGCATATAGTGTCAATATGATCCTAAGGTGTGAAAAAGTTATAATGTGATTCACTTTCTACATTTTGTGAAAGATAAATATTTGGGCTATTCTAACATTATGGAAATTCAATTTGGTATGCACTGTACGATTTCATTTTGCCAACTATTATTTGAAACTAGAAGGCATTGCAAAAACACAAACCTCTCTCACAGCTAAGTGACAGAGGTTTGATTGCCGCACTATACGCAAGGGACAGTGCATGTATTTCTGTCCTTTCTGGTAAAAATTAAAAAAAAAAAGAAATAAATAAAATATAACCTGAGACTAATATAACAGAATTAGTTTCCTACGGTATTAGTCTCAGATATAACAGAATTAATATGGTTTGTAATTGCGCATGTATAATCAGTCTTAAAAAAAATTAATTTGTATATTATGGTAAGAAGGCCTGCTGAAAGCTAAGCCTTTCGTGAATCAAAACAGTTCCTAGTCAATAATCGCAAGGCCAATTTCAACACAAAACACCAAAGAACTACAAACGTATCGGTACCGATATAGCCTATGAAGTACAAAATATGCATCTTGAATACTCTAACAATGAATTTTAAATTCATGGGAAAATACTATAATTTTGGAATATTACTCATGTCTGTATATTTATTTAGTACTTAACGAGAAGGTCAAATGTTTCATGGTAAGATACGATGGGGCCTCCCAATGCTCTTACTAGCTGCCAGGACATATGGATACGCTTTATTATATGCAGATGTTTGTTCGTTTCAATATTTGGTCCTAGTTTTGCCCGGGCGTTTGTAGACGCGCGCATAATCAGGTCGCAGTAGGGGTTGAGGGTGCCAGCTTAATAAGATGCTGTCATCCAGCCCTCGCTTCAGTGATATTTGCAGACGAAAACAGGAGAGCTTGAACTGAAAACGTATGTCAATGTGTTTCTGTTTTTCTTCATTGCTGGGAAAATGCACGAATACACGAAACTTCCTGTTGGTAGTGAAAACTTCCTTATCTAGGATGTACTTTGCATTGAAATGAGTTCATCACCGATGATTGTGAACTGAATGTCCACTGTCGGTGTGTCATTCCGAGTTTACGAGTCCATCTAGATGAAATCATCAAATTTCAATTATTAACCTTGGCATGTTCCTTTCCGTTACTTTAGCTGGAATTTGTTGTATGATAACTTACCCAGAATTTACATCGTCTGACAATATTTTGACCTTGTTGGGTAAGAAATAACAATTTTAATGTGATCTGAAATTTTGACTTATTTTGACCAGGCATTGCCGGAAATGAATGTCAGAATTTTACAGTAACACACTGAGTCCTTATAGACTTTGTTTACATGTACATCAGACTTTGACGGTTAATAATTCTGATACACCTTCGACTGGATTATTGTCTTAAGTCAGAGAATCACCCGTTGGAAACTAATAAACAAATATTTGAATGCATGTTTTAGATTGTGAGAATAATTGTTAGACTCAAAGGAAATGACTTCATCTGTTGGAAACAGAACGTTAAAATTCGAATCCAAATCCAGGTGTTAGCCAAATGAATTAGCATTGTATGCTGATGATACAATGGAAAAACAACTTGTCCAGTCAGACCGGTGATGTGGTCAGACATATCCAATGTGCCTTTCTACTCGGAATGAAATTTCCTGTGGCCACACAGCCTTTGATATTTGTATCAAATCATACACAGTTGTATGATCAAATAAGTTTGAAATTATATTTTGGTAATTAGAGGCTATTATTTCATAAGAAAGTTAGGGACAGTTTATGTTCAAGTGTAAGATGCTTCTCTTTCATTCAGTAGGATTCATAGGTGTTAGTTGAATCCCAGCCTCTGACAGAGAATCCCCAAGATTCCCCCTCTTCCTTGGGGCAGTTATCATTGGCTGAAACGTCTAAAGCGCTTTCTCTCTGCAACTAGTAGTATTACACTGAACCATGGCACAGCAGGGAATGCAGCAGGTGACCATGGCAAAGGAAGTCCTAGTTACAAGATGAAATTCCTGGGAAAATCACTTGCCTTCCACCTGTATGGCATACATGTTAAGCTGCCTCAAGGTCTCCCCAGCACATAAAACTGCCTGACATGGTTTAAGTGGAATATCGTGGAGTACATGAACCAAAAAACAAACCTAAGAAAGATGAAGGAGCAGGATATATATATGTATAATTCCAGAGAATTAACAAAAAACATGTAAGTTATTGTCAGAAGTGCATTCATTTATTTTCAGAAGTACATAAATAGACAGGATTCAGAGCAGATATTACAGTGTATACACACACTACAGGGGCATTGCACTAGTGCAGTTCTTTTAAAAATCAAATGGTAATAGATATATGTGATTTTGTAATAGGTGAAGAGTGAAATTTACACAGGATGTTCATGTCAGGATTCAAAAGAGTAAAAATTTAATGCCAGTGGATTGCATTCCTTTTGATATAATGTGTCTACTTGATTTTCTTCTGATGGCCCGAACACAATTTGATCATTCTGTAGAGAACACTGTATGTTCATGTATGCTCATATGCAGTGGGTAATGAGTATAAAGTTTATGTAATAATTGCATATATGAGTGATGGTAGATCTGATTGTTTATAATGCCTGTATATTGATTCTGGATGACAATGGAGTGACTAATATGTACACATTTGTCTTTGTCCAGATCTTTGTCTGACATCACAATATATAATTAATGTTGTAAAATGAGGTCAGTGCTGTGTTTAGGAGCTATTGAATTGTGATAAGATCTGATCACTCTTGATAAGCGGAGACGTATTCCGATCATATACTGTTAATCTGTTAGGCTTGATGTATTTATTATGTACTCAACCAAATTGCTTGGAGATATTTTCATCTCTGATAATGTCATTTTGAGGTCATATTGGCTTTGGAAGAATTTGGGACATCTTGTGAGAACAAAGACATATCGGTACACTGGTTGCTTTTAAACTTAGTCTGCATGCAGGTAATGCTATACTAAGTGATCTACTATCATGACTACCTGCATGTTTATACCTGGATGTGTGTCACATGTATTTTATATGATAATGTACCATGATTATTTGACTATTTACTGTTTCATACTGAACTTATTTTACCTGATAACAACAACAACTCTGATGACCATTCATATGCACCTGTATGTATGGATGACAGGGACAGTACTTTATGTGGAACTTGTGTGCTAACTACTCAAATTCAACCTGTTCAACTGCCTCTGCAACCAATATTTTTAAACATTCTGAGAGAGCTATGGTGTGTAGGCCTATAGAAATAGTTTGCGTAGTTTTATGAAGCTTGCCTCTTGCAAGTGACGCCGACCAATCATTTTTATAATAATATTATGCATAATAAATTCCCCTGAGAAAAGTGCTTTAGTGGCTAAAAAGGTTGATGATTGACAGTACATGTGGTCTATTGTCACGGCTGATTATGCCATTCCACTGTACATGTATACACCGGATGATTGTATTCCTTGTACATATATGAGAACAGTGACTCAAATTTAGCGCTCACTGATCTGTCTTCAACTTTAACTGAGAGGTACAGAAAACACTGACATGAAGTGTATGTCAGATGGAAGACCACTAAATACTGTCCATGAAAGTCGTTGGATTTATTTAGAATGTATTTATTTTAGAATTCTTTTTGACCTAGTAAAATGCATATGAAAATTTGAATTCTTTTTCTGACAGCATTGGGACCAGTGATGTCACATCACATTCTTGCCACTTAACACACATACAATGCTACATTTCAGCAATAAAAGTGCATATACATGTAGATTTATGAACGTATTCGTCGAATGGACCGTAAAGTGAGTTATTTCAAGCAAAAAATATGGATGTCACATCATAGGTACCCTAAGGTTCACTATAGAACACTGTAGAATCTGATGTTCAAAAACCATTTTACTCGATTCAAAAAATGCTAATAAAATAAGTCTATTTTAAGACTATTTTCTTGGACTGTATCAATGATTTTTCATCTGACATATACTTCATTTTGGTATTTTCTTCGTCTTTAAGTTGGGAGACTTAATTGTCAGGCATATGTACATGTACATGTGTGCTTGTTGGTTGGCTGTGAAGTGTAATGGGCTTTCCTAGGAGACTGCATGAGTAGACATTGACCTATGGGTTCATATGTTCAAATCTAGAAGCTTGTAGATATTCAGGGTGAATTTAACAACATTTTACTAGTCAGGAGTTGTACATGTGTGTATAGTTTCCTCTGGGTTAAGCCTAGCACATCTATGTATCATGTTGTCCCAACATCAGAGGCATCCACATGTGTAAAAATCTACATTATCATATGTAATTAAGTATCATGTGATGGCAGTCAGCTGCTGTACATGTAGTACTCTGTGCATTGCCTGTTTACAGTGTTCATGCTGTAGACTTCAGATGTGTAACAGCTGATCTGTACATGTGTATATATATATATATATATATGCTTGTGTTTGCTTTTTGTTTCAGGTGAACTGTGACCTGAGCTTTGGCAGTCCGTCAGTGAGCTAGGGCCATGTGATTTGCTAGCTATACACTCCCACTTGATTTTATCATGTATCACACCGTACAGAGACCATCAGGCTTTAAATTGTAACAGTGATAAGGGATGTCTGAACTAGCTGGGAACTATGAGACTCTATGACATACTATTACATGTAATGCGGTCCACATGAGTGTAAACACAAAACACATGGCTTTTCCTCAGTGGGAGGGGCCACTGACCTTCTGACCACAACCTGACTTATCCTCAGCTCTGGGACAGGTGGTCAGGATGCTTAATGAGTCGCAGTGGTACACGCAGGTGGAAAGGGGGGGACAGATGGAGTACTTTGGCGATGTCCTCTCGCCCTATCTCTTCCCTGATTATGCCCAGCAGCATCCCTGGAACAAGGCTTCCACCTGTGACAAAGACTTCATCCTCATATCAGAGTTCTGTGAACAAGAGGGACCCAAACCTTTAGTAAGCACGAGTGATATAATGTGTAGCTGAAATAGATGTTGTGTGCAAATAATAGATCTGAGATGACAGCATTATCTTGAGAATAAGAGAGATTTAACGTGGTTAAACCTCATGTGCATATTTGTAGTCAATCAGTTATTTGGTTGAAGCGGCCTCCCCTTTGTTTCAGGAATGAAAAATTAAACAAAACTAGCCAAGCTCACTTTTAAGTAGTTAAATATGACAAAAATTTCCATTTTATTTGAATGTTTCCAAAATACAGTTGAGTGTTTAGTGTATGCCTGACCTTGGATATTTGATATCCAATATAATTAGTTTCAGGCAATGATTGTTAAGGACAAAAACAATGTGATATGGAAGCCTTTCGTGCAGTATGTATATATACATACAAAAAAAAAAATACCCAGTCACACTTTGAGCCATGTGTTAAATGATTCATTCAGTGCTCTTCTCTTGATTACAAGCAGTACCTTAGCTTTGGGATCTCTTTACAGCTGACTTCCCTACAGTACTTTCAGGAATGGCATGAAGAACAAAGGATAAATCTGTTTATATCAAATAAAAGTTTATCTAATGTTAATAAAACATATCATGTATGTCACAGATTACCATTCCAACTGATGAGGGCAGCGATTTTGACAAGAATGAGTTTGTTGTGAGGATCATGGCTGTAGATCACCAGGCTTCTTCAGGGTAGGTTTGTGATATATGTGATTTCCAAACTAAATGTCATCCATTTCAATCCAAGACTTTTCCTGTTGCAGTTTGTTTTATATCTAATGTAAATTTCAGTAAATTATTATGCAGTCTGTCAATAATTGCACTTTGGAATGTGTGTTAATTAATATGAAAACATCAGCATAAATTATCGTATTAATGTGACTGTGTTTTTAATTATCTGCCTCAGAATGGATCATTTTGTAATGTAACCTCTGCAAGAACAAGATCCTGTGTGAGGATCACAGCTGTAAAATGACAGTTTTCACCTCTTTCAATGTGATTTTAAAGTTTGCTCCCATCCCCCACCAAAAAAAAAAAAAAAAAAATTGAACTCGATGCTTTAGTGTTTAACATTTCCAATAAAATTTCTGTGTTTATAACAGTGGCTTTACCATGTCTGAAGATACACAGGTTGTCATGACAGAGTTGAAGAATGGGACATATGCTTATGTAAGTGGATAAGAAAAGATTGAATCATATATATAGAGGATATTGGATAGTGAAGGTTGAATATCATAAAAAAATTTTCAAGTGAGAAGTGAAAATGAGAACCCACGAGACGTGAAACAGGTTATTTTCACCTCTAACTGGAAAAATATTTATGATATTCAACCTTCACTGTGCAATATTCTGTTTTTGATATATATTTTGACAGTATCATGATTTTGTGTATGTGGACAAGTTTAAGTAATGTTCTTAGCTGCAGGCCTTCACAGACTTGTGTATATAGTATGACCTTGTACATGACATCTTGTATGATGTCGTGTCTTGTTGCATGACTTTAGAAATGTTAAAGTTGACTGAATTTATATTATGACGTCATTCTGCTAAGCTCAGATTGGGACGCCATAAAACAGAATGTTTCTTTTTGACGTCATGGCATCAGGGTGTGTAATAACAAAACTGATATCTAACTCTAGCCAGTGAGATACCTCTTTTATCAGTGAAAATGAAATCCTGACATTTCACCTTTATATAAATAAATAAATAGTATTGCCTTGTGGGAATAATAGGGCTCAAGATGCCTGGGCAAGCCTGGCGTAAAAAACGACTAATCTAGAGCCCTCCTAGTAGGCCCTTCAGGGCTGATAGCAGTGCTGTAAATAAATATTTACATATATGCTTTTTTAAAATATATTACGTTGCTGTATACAAACTGTATTAAATTTCATATTCCACCCACAATACACTACTAAGCTGTACTTGGGCCAATGCAAGTCATTGGAGGCTATACATGTATGACATGTAAACAACGTAGAATTTCAACAAGAAGTATGACCATATTTTTTAATTTTAAATTTTGAATATGACCAATTTTTTAATGCGCTTGTGTAACAGGTGCATCACTTCACGTTGTTTGACCATCAAGCTAGAGGATTTGTCAGGCCTTTCTGTATGACATACGTCACAGCTGATCCAAGGTAGGTTTCTGAATTTATCCGACACACTGTGATGGCGGAGTGATGTGAAGACAAGTCTGGAAATAAGGAGCAGGACAAAGACAGTGTTGTGCACCAAACTGTATTTTGTCTACTGTTTGGTACAGGACAAAACTACCATATAACTTTTTCAGTTGTGTGAATAACTGGAAGATTTGCCAATTCAAAAGTTATTTCCAGTCTTGTGGAGACCATCTAGATGTTTGGTGTTTGCGAGGCAGCATCATTGTATGATGGCTTTATGAATGGTCTCACCTGCTACAAGGAACATTGTATTGATACAACAGAAGTGATTTTACCAGATTCATGAAATGCCTTGGTTTTATTTCTTAATGTGCAGATTAACCATACAAACCAATTTTTCGTCTTTCACTGTGTTGGTGTAAACATGGCTCCAAAGTATAGTTTTCTTAAAGCCCCAGTGGTCAGTCTGGAAATTTAGTAGCTTGCAGCGGTGACGTCAACAATGATCCCTGTTTTAAAAGAACTCTGTGGGAACATACAGAACAGATCTGGTTGAATGGGGGCGGGGTTGTGAGGAACAGACCGAATGGGGATGGGTGTAGGGGCAGTAAACTGGCCTGAAGAAGCTATGCAGTGTCTGTGCACATGTCACCTTGCCCACACTGTAGGGACACAGATCACCTGGCTCGGGGCACTATGGGGGTGTTCACCGAGCTCCGAACAATATCAAGAATGACGTAATTTCTGGAAAAATCTGACCATTGATGGAAAATATGCATAATATAGAGGGGTAACTAACAGGTATAAATATGCCCCCAAAATGAAATTTTTTTAACAAAAATTCCTGGGCATAATTTTCTTCCTAGCTTTATATAGGGTGTAAGTTGCTTGTAGGGCCCATGACAACAACCCTGTGCCCTGATGTTAGCTTTATAGGATGTAAGTTTCTTGTAAGGCCAGATTCATTGCCCTAATTCCTCAACCTTGTCTTAAATGAAAGAGCAACTTTGAGTGCAATGTATACACATTTTTAATTTGATCTTGCAGGCAAAACTACATTGCTTGGATTGGCCAGTTCCTGGGCTTCATTAAAAATATAATTTTATTAGTACACAAAGAATAATACCTTCAGAATATGCTTGAATAAACACCTCCCATTCATTACTGCAATTTAAAGGGAGTAACAAGTACACTTGCCTACTGTAATACTGAGAGCCACAGAGATCCCTGGCTGGCGGAGTTGTCTAATGTGTTCTTCAGACGAGTACTTGACCAGTCAAGTCACATGGTTAAATCTGACCTGCAGCTGGAATAACTGAAGCTATATGGTCATGAAGATTGCCATGTGCTTGCTTATTTACTGTTATTGTCATCTTTCTGGCAGCCTTGCTATTTTGGGTATTTTGGCTATCTGTACTCACCGCTGATCATGCATGCCCAAATTTGGGAAATAAAAAGCTCTGACCTGGTGAGGGGTGTGGCTCAGATCCTCCAGGTAAGCATGACCACTGTCATGAAAATTGAATATTCGTGTGTACAATCTAATAATACAAGCAAATAATTAAATCATTTCCTTGTTGTTATGTTTTTTGTTTCCCAGGAAGCTGATGTCATTCTTTGAAGATCTGTGTTCTGAGTTTAATAAGGTAAGTAAAAGTACATATATAGCCTTAGGTGGAATTTGCATGCAACATGATGGATTAGTGACGTAGACATCTTGAGGGTTTCATCTAAGACAGCCTTTATGATATAACCTAAATGACCTAAAATTTGGCCCCAAATAAATGCATTTTTAGCACAAAATATTGTTTTTGGCGCAGAAAATTAGAGAGCAGGATTTTCCAGCAGGATATCATCCCATGGTCCAAGCAAATCTCAAAACACCTTTCTAAGCTCTGTACAACTCTCAGAATCATGAAAATGGACAAGTTAGTCATGGCTGAAATTTGTGGTAATTTAGGGTCATTCGTATTCATTAGTTGTAAAAAGATGAAAGTGTAACACGAAATGTGGACATTACAGTAGCCTATTTTTTATGCTTTGTGGAAAATAAATTTCTGAAATGCATGTCAAGGTAATTTTATGAAATTATCATTACCAGTTGGTAATTCACAGTGATACCATTGAAATTATGCAAAATTATAAATCTTTTTAAAGTTCCCTGACCTTAATAATAATTGACGTATCCATTGGCAGGTTTCTCGCTACTTCAAGTATGGGAATAAAATTGTGTTTGTTAAAGATCTGGCGAATCATTTGAAGGACCTTCAGTACACACGAGGTATGGTTTACATTGGCTGAAATTTTCTGTGAAACATATGAGTGTAGACATGTTGAATTTTGTATTTGGTCAAAGCCATGTCATACATTAGATATAAACACATGTAAAGAGAATGGATATTTGACAGGAAGTCTAGTTAAAATACAATTTAATTATAATGAGAAGATTGAATTAAATCTGTGTTGTATGATTGCAATGAAACATTAAGTGGCGTCATACAAATTAATATTAATGTCTTTAACCAGATCGTGTGGTGGAAGTTCAGGCTCAGCTGGCAGAGAAAGGGGAAGTAACTCTGGATGCAGATGAGAGGTTCCTGAGAGATTTCACCCTGGAGTCGGTGGATCAGGCCATACAGGAAGTGAAGGATATTCTAAGACAAGTCCAGCCTCAACTGGTGAGTCTCTGGCCTAATTATTAGAGAGGAAATGAAATACCAAATCTACATGTCGTGGAATTTCACATCATATGTTGGGAAAATTACATTTTATTTGTTAATCAACAAACGTTTTCACTTCCAGAATGACAAGAGACTAGAGGAGCGATTCAAACGCCTGGAACAAAAGGCCATGTCCAGCCGACACCAGAAGATGACTGACTTGTTTGAGTCTATCAGCCTGAGAGGAGAGTCAGACACAGTGTCACCACACAAGCCCACCCGATCTTGTGAGACATGCTTTGTTCCCTTCTCTGCCTTGTTGTAGGAAGCATCACTGATTTTCTGCAAGTGGCAGTTCATGAAAATATGCATTTTCCAATAAAGATCAAATTAGTAATTGGAAATGGTTTGAACTGAAACAGAATCATGCCTTCATGGCTATTTTCCTTAATATTCTTTTGATATAGTCATTATAATAAATAGCTTTTGTTGTGAGATGGAGACTAGGAGCAAAACAAAAGCATGATATAGATTCACAGATCAATGTTGCAAAACCTGCCTAATATAATGGCTTCACAAAAGCCTGTGGCCTTTTTTTTTTATAAAGCTCATGCATCAATGCATCCAAGCAGTTACCATTGTAGCTACAGAGCTTGTACTGGTTGCCATGATATTTGCAGCACATGCAGTTTTGTTACTCCAAACATTTTGTACAAATACATATGTATTTCTATTACAGCTGGATCTTTCACATACAGTGGATCATATGAGATGGGGGAGTCATTTCTTCATCAAAACCCTAACCATAAGGTAGACACACCCCTCTAGAATTGAAGTCAATCCCTTGATGTTCTCCAGTTGTCACTTACTTGTTTTAAAGAATTTGGTGTTGTGTATGTATAAAAAGGCATTGGTGAAAATAAAAAACTGTGACAATTGTGGTAAAAAAAATATTTTGTACAGTAAAAGAAACTTTGACTGTAGGATTTAACATTAGTTTTCAAACCTCTGCAACCTACTTAAGCAGGTGTGGAGTAAGAAAGCTGTGATGGAAATTTAATTTTCCCTTCGCCATATTCCTTATAGGTGAAGCTTGTAAGACTTGGTCGAAGGAGGTTTGAAGAGGCATTGCGAGGGTTACATGAACTTTGTCAGTGGGGGGCGAAAGAGGGGCTTAACAGGTTACGGTCAATTCACAAGGTAAGATTATTCTGCTAGGCTTTAGATTGTACATGAAATCCTGATCTACATGTATGCTTTGTAATACCTTAATGTTTAGCAAATACCACATACAACCAGATGCCTGTCATCATGGTATTTCAAAGCACTTCAGTTCAATTGTTTTTTACTCTGCATAAGTCACACACACTCTGCACATGTAAAATACTAAAATACTAGATACTGTGGTGTGAATGAAGATTTACAGGAATTCTTGTTCATTAATCTGTATGAAAGATAAAGCTTTAGTGGAATCCTTTGAATTCATGTCATATTTCGTGTTAGCTCATGTAACATTTTCATTGTTCATTTGGGGACATGTTGCACCAAGTATATGCCATTTACTTATTTATGTGATGTTAAGTGTAGTTGGTACTGTGCATAGTACGTTTTTTTCACATGTAAGTTTACTATTTTGATATTTTGTAGGTCTAAATAAAGAAAAAATTATGGACATGAGAAGTCATCTAAGTCTGTAGTATATCAAGTATGATATTCCAGCAGACATGCATTAAGCCACAGTCATTCATCCACTTTAACAGACATTGTATACTAACAGACATTGTATCCTAACAGACATTGCGTCCTAACAGACATTGTATCCTAGCAGACATGTCTCTTTCATTTTGTTTGTAGTACTTCAGTAGAGATTGTGCAATACTGGAAATAGAGAAAAATGAATCTACATTGATAGGTAAGCCCAGTTCTGCCTGTTTTGTGAGTACATACCTTTCCTATCAGCCTTCAAATTAAGCGAAACAATTTGTACATGTAGCTAAAGAATGCCATTATGCTAATTGTATGTATTTGCTGAACAATTTTGGAAATGTGAAGCTATTAATGTGCATGGTACATGTGTCTGTGATGCAACTCCATGAAAGAGTCATGCCAGGTAGAAGGGCTGGTTTCATGGAGTCATTTCTGACTCACTTTTTGCCCTTTTGACCACCTCATGAATATTACCTGAAGACAAAATGTGTCAAAAATTCAACTTCCAGTACCAGAAAAAAAGTACAGGGACAAGGTTTCAAATTTCCACCTAAGTCAGAATTGTCAGTTTTCGAGGAATTGCCTTTGAGTGGGGTGGATTGTCTGGTGTAATCCAGAGTGCTGCCCTATAGGTGAAATATTCTCAAAATAAACTTTCAAACTTATGCAAAAAACTGGACATACTTCATGATGTTGTGTTCTGTGTTTGCAGATCCTCACTGCTCCCTACTGACACTGGGCAGATGTGTGGCAGCTAACTTTCTACATGACATTGACATGTGAGGACGAAAAAAAAAATTGTTATCTTGCCAATTTTGTAAATTAATATATCACTGTACATGTTCAGGAAAACTCTGTGTCATGTGTGATTATACCACTCAAGTGCATTTAATTTGTTCTGCTGTTTTTCAGTGAACATGTACATATAATTGTAATGCTCTTTATGATTATACACTTATGTAGAACCCTCTTGATCACTAGAAGCAGAGCTGATATTCACTGCTAGTTTAATTATTTTCAGAGTCAAAGACCAAGAAAGCTGCCATTGTTCATTGTAACTGTAAATCTTGTGTGAAGTAAAAGTTGTGTAATGTTAGAGATGAATATATAATAGAATAAGTGTAGCACTCTAATATTTTTTGTTACTTTTGAGACAACATGAGTTGTTCATTTTGCCTGATTCTGGGAGCTCTGTTCATCTTAGACAGGCGCTGTGAACTTTGGTTGGAAGATAGGGTGATATCCTGCAGGGGGAAAAAGTTTCAGCATCAAAAGAAATATTTGATGAAAGTTCTGTGTTTTTAAAAATTCATTTTTGGGGAGGAAATATTATGTCGTTTATGGTATTAAAAGTGTTTAAAGAGAACACGTTAACTTCTGTGTGTTTGTAGACAGTGTGCAGGAGCCTTCTGGTCCCTGGGGATGGGGAACAGAGATCAAAGGTTACTTCACCCCACCAGCAATCTGCTGAGACGCTGGCTTTCTGTGAGCACTTACTCTCTGATTAGTTAACCTTTTCTTATATTAGCCTAAGTAAAAACTTTCCTCTATGCTACAGTCATTGCTCCATGGTGCAGGAAAGATGTGATGAACATAACAGATCAACCATCTCACAGTCTGTGTTATACTGGACTATTATGAGTGCTATTTTCTTTGTTTTACACTTCAAGCTTGCTAGTTATTCTGTAATGTATCTATTAAAGAATTGATCCATATTTTACCCAGTTTACGACACAACTTCCTGCCATTTGTCTTCTACCAGTATGGTGTGCAAACTTGTTTGTCAAAAGGGAAAGAACTTGTGAGTAACTTGGCAAGAGCTGGTGGTTTACCTGGAGCGCTCCAGTTTTCACCACATATTAAACTGTTGTAGAAGTGAAAATCTCTTCAGTAGGGTGTTCAACAATAATCAAACCAGCAAGAACTCAACTTCATGTATGTCAGCTCTCAAGTTTGGGCATTTCTGGATTAAAAATATATCTTAACATGCACACATTTCTTCTAAAACTTCCTTTTATGGGAAAGTTTATTAATGGACCTTCAAAAATAACATCACACTTGGAATTTGATGAATTTCTAAAGTTCTGTTTGGTGTGATTTTCAGAATGATACCCTGGACAGTTACAAGTCTCTGGACTCTTTCCTTTCAGTCCAGGATGAGGAGGGGATGATGTCAGCCAAGTCCAGCTATGAACCAGCATTTGTCATGGCCTCTGCAAGGGTTGAGGAGTAAGGGGTCATATACACTTATCCGTCTCCTTGTCTGACTTCTTTAGGAGGAACATGAATTCATTATTAAAACAATAGTATACATAAAGTTGAAGATTCCATCAGATGGATGTCCATCAAAAATTTCCCAAGAATATGATTATATGAATTTTTCTTGACTTTTAAAATAATGGATCCTACAGTGGCATTGAACTGTGGACTCTTGAATTGTTAACCACCTACATTTCCAGTACCTTCATATACATCTGTGATGTCCTGACTGCACACCACGCATTGTCCATGGAACAAGTTATTTCGAAACACAAACATTTTGTCTCACTTGCCCCTCCTAGAGTTTAATATTTACTGGTAAATTCTCAATCTGTTCCTCATTTTAAAAAATTTCTAAAAAATTAAAACTGTGTTTTTTTTTTATTTGGACAGGTTTTGACAAGGATTCTTTTGATGAAAACCTAAATTTCCCATTTACTTATTGCTTTAACTTAGGCGTAGTCCTTCTCAGGTGCCAAAGCCTGCTGGATTGAATTTTTGATGTAGAACACATCATTTGTGCTTCCAAAAATTGCCATTTTGCTTAGACGTGTGGTGTTTTTATCTTTTAATATTGCAGATCTGGAATTAAAGGAAATGGTCACTGTGACCTTGTGGATAATCATTCGGTGAACTCGTGGGTAGATATTCCTTATCCAGTGTGTGATACGCTTACTGAGCAGCCTGACATACCAGGAGTTAAGTCTGAAATTCCTGGAACTCAGGCTGACATGACAGCAACAATTCATGATATCAGAGGAACCAAGTCAGATGACATCGATATCAAATCACATATCAATGGAACCAAATGGGATATCACTGAAACTACTTGTAAGCCTGATATAGCAGGAGATAATGTTAGAATGAGTATAGGTGACATTCCAGGAGAGAAATCAGAAATTAAAATGGAAAATAGTCATATAGATGATGGGCCTGATTTTGATTCCACAAAAGGAAACAAAACAGTCTTACCTGCAGTTGACATCTCTAATGTGCTCTCGTTTGATGGACGAATATCTGACGATGCCATGACAACAAATGGTCAGGCGAGAAAAAGTGAAAGTCCGAGTTCAGCAATGCTGGAAAGTGCAATGTCGTGTTGCATGTCGGACACAAGAATGACCACGAGCGATTCTGGCATGGACAGCGAGGCGCCCACGCCTTCGGACATCGGGGCAGAATTCCGAATCCCGGACTCAAAGGATAGGGGTAAAGCATGGGATGTCTCGTTTTCTGACATTCATGCTGACAGCGGAATATCCACGATGAAGACAGAAGATCAAAAAGCCAGGTCCAGCTTTGATAATGAAAGTGAAAGTTCTGGGCAAACTCTGACTGATTCACAGGGAGAACTTCAACTAAATGGTGTTTGTGTGAGTGAAATGAACAGACTAAGGAAATCCACAGACTCTGGTATAGAGGGAGAGTCAAAACTAGAACTAAGCCCAGGTGTCCAGGAGATGGAGCGTACCTGTACAGTCTTACAGGTAGGCGACCAGCTTACCTGTGACGAGGTACAAACACTGGCTGCCTGGCCTGGGTCAGTTGTGGATGGCAGTAAGTCTTTCCTACTTTAATGGTAATTTAGGTTAAGAATGAAACCAGGTGGAGAACCTTCTAGTGCAAAGACTAATGGTATCTATACCATGCTTAGCATAAATACTGAATCATGATCTCAATCAAAGAACTCTGTGGCATTATTTATAACATTTGCTTTTAATATTTCTGTCCAAGTTGAATGAATGGATTTTTATGACTTAATTTAATATCAGAAATATTTCAGACATATTGTGGCGATGTCCAAGTTAAACATTACATGATTTACTGATTGACGTGAATGGTTATTGAAGTTTAAAGAGAGTCAACTTCTGTCGCCTTGATGGGTCTTGGAAGACTGAGTACAACCATGAAAATGAAAAGAAGAATAACACACAGACAATGACTTGCATGAAAAAATTATCTGTGTTCAAAACAAAAATCATTAATAAAAAAAAAAAAAGAAATTAATCATTAATAGATAGTTCTCTCAAAAGTTTCAGAATCGTTGACAATAAGTTAAGTATCCAGCATTGAATTAATCAGCGGATGTACGTGTGTTTTGATTCATGGGTTGTACAAATATAGACATGTTAATATGACTGGAATAAATACATATCTTAATATACATGTACATGTACATGCCTGCAACTCCCTGAGGCTTGAATGCTACATACATGCACACTGTGGGGAGTTCACATTGCTTGGCATGTAGCATCACCCTGGAGCTAAACTCTCCTGGAAATTGCAGCCATTAACCAAGCAAAGATCAAGATGTTGTACTGCAATGCTCTAGATCTTACCAATGATGCTGATTCATCAGTTTATGTTGATCTTTGGGTGATTTTAGAAAGACTTTCGATGTATGTACATTTAAATTGATTTAGTGATTATTGCTTGTACAAGTCAGTTGATCATTTAATAACAAGTATATGTTGGTTGACACCTTGCAGAAAGTCTCTTATCAATGGCTGTGAATGCCAGCTCTGGATCTTTCCTTGAACGTATCAATAGACCTGACACAGGTACTGCTTTTTTGCTCTCTCCAATCTGTTCTTGTTTGATTGTCCGTTTCTTTCCTCTCTCCTCAGCTCTTTACTTCTCTCTGTCGCCGTCTGTTTTTCCAAGCTGCCATAGTGCTTTAACATTGACATCTAATTTAATTGTTCTGCCAGTTTGTTCCTTGCTTCTTTCGCTCGTCGTCTGTGTAGCAGTTAAAAAATGAAATGTTATTCTGGTATGTTTACCCAGGACTGTCATAAAGTTTATTTGACACAGAGACTTCTTTTTTCTCAGCTTGAAGTGTAACTGTACAAATACTACATATTCGGTCATAAACAATGAGTTGATTCAGGATAAGGATGGCCACATATTTATTATATTATTATTAAGTGTGAGTATTTTCCCTGCAGGAAATCCTGGGAGTTCTCGTGTGACTTTTGTTACATTACATCTTTGGTCAATTCAGTGACAGTGATTAATGATCAAAAATAGTTCTGCTTTGTATTTTCAAAGAAGCTGAGTACATGATTTGCAACGAAAACGGCACTCTGTAGAATGGGATGAATCTTTTCAGTCCTCCAGGACAACATTTGATAGTAAAGCATCAGGGGAGATAACCACCTTATTGGAAAGGATATTCCTCACTGCTACGTCATTTTTAATACAAACATGTAGTGAATTAAATCGTCTATAATTTCATGGAACCAACTAATCACCTGTATGAAGGATGGTTAGTTGGGGAGAAATGTCATGAAATTGTATGCAGTTTGCTGTTAGCAGTCAGTATGGTAAACCGCACTCATGTAGATGCATGTAGTATCAGTGTTTGACGGTAACTGTGAAGTGACAGTGGTCATGGTAGTAGATAAATATCACAGTTTTCTGCTATAAATTTTACATTGCTGTGATATTACTATAGTCATGGTATAACACTGTGTTCCATAACTGTAACCAGAGTCAGTCATTTCATTACTGTGTTTTAATTGTAATATCACAGTGCTGTGTTCTAATCGTGATATTACAGTGCTGTGTAGTGTTCTAATTGTAATATCACAGTGCTGTGTAGTGTTGTAATTGTAATATCACAGTGCTGTGTTCTAAACTGATGTGCTATGATTTGAATACTGAGAAAGGTTGGAACGTATACGTGTGTATCTGTCTACATGCACATGTACCAGTAACCGTCATGACCTGTTTTATACGTGTACCTTAGTTTGATGACCTTTTACCATGTGTTGTTATTCTTACCTTTGTGTTGGATTGTGACTCCACGTACATGTTTTACAACCATTATGATTAATTTATGTACATGTATGTTTATCTATCTTATGAAGCATGTTAATTTGGTGCCAAATTATTATTACTCATAGATTCTTCATCCTTGGCATTTTGATACAGTCATATCTTGTGATGTGGAAAAAAATGAACAAAAGCTTGGTTGACAAAAAGCACCAAGACAAGATACACGTACAGAATAAAAAAAATCACAGTTGAAGAAAGCTATTCTTCTTTAATAGTATGTACAGTAAGAAGTACTAACTGGAATGTGTTAATACTGTTTATAAAAACTTTGTAATTAATATCCAGTTGGTCATGATGATATCGATGAGCTTTTTCGTCATTTGTATCCCCTGTGCTTGGCAATTGACCTCATTATTTAAATAAGGAACTCAAGTCACCAGATGTTATCTCTGTTTTAGCATTGGTGCACATCTACCTTGTTGGTTCAGTAGGTCCATGTAGATTTTTATTTGATGCAAATCAGAAATAGTATTTCTTTTGTTTTGTCAATGTCCAAAATGGTTACTGTATCATACCCCATTGTGTGTTTTAGCCTCCCAGGACAGTGCAAGTGACATTGATGACACTGCTACTCTGCCATCAGACTCGGTCAGGTTTGTATACTTCTCTTCAACTAAAACTTTACACTTGGTCTTCCAGATATGTGACTATCTGCCCATGTACTCAGGGTCAAGATTAAGGCTTGCTGAAACCTGCGAACTGTAACTATCCAATAGAGACGAGTTGTCACAGATCTTCAAGTTGATTCTCTGTTTAAACAGAAGAATGTTTCTACTTTCTCAACGGAGTTGTAGTTGTTTCTCAGTTCACACAAAAGAAATTTTCTACTTTCTCAACAGAGTTGTAATAGTTTTTCATTTCATGCAGAAGGTGTTTCTACTTTCTCAACACAGTTGTAGTTGTTTCTCAGTTCATACAGAAGATGTTTCTACTTTCTCACCGGAGTTGTAGTTGTTTCTCAGTTCACACAAAAGAAATTTTCTACTTTCTCAACAGAGTTGTAATAGTTTTTCATTTCATGCAGAAGGTGTTTCTACTTTCTCAACACAGTTGTAGTTGTTTCTCAGTTCATACAGAAGATGTTTCTACTTTCTCACCGGAGTTGTAGTTGTTTCTCAGTTCACACAAAAGAAATTTTCTACTTTCTCAACAGAGTTGTAATAGTTTTTCATTTCATGCAGAAGGTGTTTCTACTTTCTCAACACAGTTGTAGTTGTTTCTCAGTTCATACAGAAGAATGTTTCTACTTTCTCACCGGAGTTGCAGTTGTTTCTCCATTCTCACAGAAGTTGTACATGTGTTTCTAATCTGTCAGATGTTCTAGTGGATTTTCCATTCCCACAGAAGTTATAATTGTTTGTTTGTTTCTCACAGAAGTTGTAATTGTTCCTCTGTTCTCACTAAAGTTATTTGACAACATGGCACTCCATCTTTCTGCCATTTCTACCAATACAGTTAAACTGTATTTCTTCATGTTTGTGCCTGGCTTATATATTTCAGGAAAATCAAAGTCGCAGTGTTCAGTGCTGCAGATCATGTGTGCAGAATGTCCTCAGCATCCCCAGGTAACATAGCCACTACTTTTTCATTCACAGCCCATTGGATATGTATTTGAAAGAGAATTATTTATTTGATATATAATTTAATATCATACATTAAATGTCAATTTTTCTATTTATATCATGGTGGCACGGCCTCCGTGGCCAATTGACTAATTTGCCAGCACAGTATAATTTGGAGGCTTTTACCAATGCAGTTACTGTGAGTTCAAGTCCACCACTTGCTGGTTTTCTTTTTTGGTCATATGTGGGTAGGTCTGCCAGCAAACTGTGTGAGCCAGCAAATGGTTGTGAGTTCCCCCTGGCTCTACCGGGTTTCTTCTCACCACAATAATGGCCGCCGTCATATCAGTGAAATATTCTTGAGTATGGTGTGAAACACCAATCAAATAAATAACTAGATAGATCATGGTTATTAGGTCTATGGGAATTAAGATGAAACTGGTGTGTCTGGAGTAAACCATCAAGCTTTCGTAGGTATCTGACAAAACCATGCTGCCTAATGAGTCAGCTAGGGCCACGGTATGTACTGTGTACTATGTACATGTAGGTCAGGACTTCATGGTGTTATAGTGTTTATTTCTGGCCTATACTGCATTGACCACTAGATCTTCACCATTGTCAGCATTGTCTCAGAAAGTTTGACGATTGAGGCATGGCATTCCATGGAGTATCCAGAATGCTTCTTCCATAATTAAAGCTTTACTATCTTTTACTATCTAATGTTGAATAATATTGGTATTGAGAATGGTGTAAAGCAGTGATTTAATAAGTATAAAAACAATCACTTTCTATCTCATCCTGTATATGACTTAATAAAATTTTGAGAAAGATAGGTTTTACTTGGACTTTCATCTCAATACAATATTATGAAAAATATTTCTAAAATTCTGTAAATGTTTAGATAATATATTTTATAGGTCAAAAATCATTTTTACGAAAGGGTGTGTACATAGAAGAATTTGATTTTAGACTAACAAAGTGATGTGCTAGAAGTACATGGGAAGGTCTGGCAACAACTTGCGGATGGTCGTGGGTTTCCCCAGGGCTCTGTCTGGTTTCCTCCCACCATAATGCTGGCCACCATCGTATAAGTGAAATATTCTTGAGTACGGCGTAAAACACCAATCAAATAAATAAATAAATAAATTGAACACTTCTGTGGTTGACATGTTTCCATTGTACATACTGTAACACTGAACACTTCTGTGGTTGACATGTTTCCATTGTACATACTGTAACATTGAACACTTCTGTGGTTGACATGTTTCCATTGTACATACTGTAACATTGAATACTTCTGTGGTTGACATGTTTCCATTGTACATACTGTAACATTGAACACTTCTGTGGTTGACATGTTTCCATTGTACATACTGAGGACAAATACAAACAAAAGTAACTGCAATGTGGCAAAAATAAGGCATGAATGCCAAAGATATGTTATTCAGGGGGATTATAAAGGAGGTGTACTCAGCAACCTTACTGCCAAAAAATCTGCAGATACGACAACTTTTGGTCAGGGGCTGATGTAGGCTAAAATATACCACACTTTATCAGTTTGCCTCCAGTTGCTACCATTGTCCTGTACCTGTAGATTCCTTCATTTGCTATCATATGTCATTTGGTAACTGTGATCATATTCATTTTGCTTGTATCAGGTCACAAGCTGCTGAAGATTTGTCAGCTGTACAGTCATCTACACAGTGTGATATACTCCCTGCTGAGCGGCAGGACAGTGGTCATTCTGGGCAGTGTGAAGATGGAGAGAGAGGTGCGCGAGATTGTCACAGCATTGGAGCTGTTCTTACCAGGATACTCCAGGTGAGTTGTTAGAATGAGTCACATACGGGTGCTACAGCATCAAAACTGCACAAAAATCCTGTTAATTATGAAGTCAAGGCATCACCACATGTACCTTTACATGTACATGGTGATGCCCTGACCTCATTATTATCTTTGAACCCACATGAGTCTAAGCAATGTAAAAGTCATGTTGTTGGAAGTGCTACAGTTTGCCTCCAAAAATACATTTTTAGAGGCAGATATCATAAAATGATACTTTTTTGGTGAAACTCAAATTTTTCTAATAGGATATAATCCTACCTCTCAAACAAACCTCAAAACACATTTCTAAAATGAATAGAGCTCTCAGAATTAGGAAAAAAAATGCATGACTTAATCATAATGGAAATTTATTTCCTCACAAATGACTGGTGTGATTTGAATTACTACTCAGTTTTTATTTCCATTGCATGCTGAGACTTATATACATGTACCATTATCTGTCATGATTGTAAAACACAGAGTTCTGTTTGCATTGTGATTTTGTAATTAGCAAATTAAGAATTCTGATGTGTGGAACATAGGAAGTGTGGTAGAATTCCCTGTACTTTAATTGTGAACAGACTTTCAATCCCTCAATGTTTCATTCTGGTAATAATCCTGTTATTTTTGTGATTGCAGCACATTTGAGTCTGTTATTCCTCTGTACCACAAACCCTTGAGGCTACCAGAGGTCATCAAGTACAAACTGATAGGCCTGTGTCGACCTGAAAAAAGATCCTTAGATTATATGGTCCCTAACTCAGTCAAGGTAAGCCTTAGTGTGGTTATTTGTAAGCTAAATAGCAAATTCAAGCTTAACTGACACATCCAGACAGGATAAACAACAGCACATTTTATGTCAAAGCATGGTAACTCCTGACAAACAATCCAGCAAATTTCGTACAATTTATGTGAGTTTGTGGGACACATGGTACTTTACCAGACCTCGAGCATGGTTTCATGTAAAAACCTGACCTGAATATTGAACTGTTTGCCATAGTCTGCGATGTTGCAGCATAGGTATATTAAATGGTCCTTTGTGTCCAGTTTGTGCACTTTAAACAGCTATCTGGGTCATTCTATCAGTGTGTGTTGGCAATGTCCTTCTGTCTTAAATTAAAATGTTTATCAACAAGGAGAATTTGAGCTGATTATGTCACTGATAAAAAAAAATAATAATAAGTTTTGTTAATTGCAATGGTAAATTTGTTAATAATTAGTAAACTTCATCTTATCAGTAACCTATAAAGTTTGGTGAACAAATTTATTTACACCACTCGTTAATTGATCGTTTTCTCGTTTTCATTGCTTTGATCACAGGAGGAGGATTAAATGTTCTCATACTGCAGCACCATTTGATCGTAAATTTATTTGTATTTTTTTTTTTTCTTATTGTAAATTGGATAAAAAAAGATTAAGGTTGTGTCTTGAAGTTTTTTTCTTACATGTCTTAGGAAAATGTGAAAGGACCTTTGCAGAACTTGTCTTATTGTTTTGTTGAGCGTTATTGTGGAAAACACAAACTCTGTGCTGTTCTTTTCAGCATTATTTAACAATATTGGATGTAGAAAAGAGATACATCATGTCCCCTCTATACCAGGTAAGTATCAGTAGCGTGTACATGGTATGCAAGCGCCTGTAAAACCTCTTTCATGAAAAGTAACTACATCATCATATATACTTCATGTGTGCTTGTCAGACTTTGGGATTGTTAACTTTATTGGTATGTTTGTCATGTACTTTTTTCTGTATTTTAATATTACATGATGTGTACTCCTTGGTGCACCAAATAGCTGTACATTCTTGTCTATTACTGTACAAATGTTATTAAACAGTAAGGCTTAATATTGAAAAATGAGTCTATTACTAACATAGTCCTTAATATTCACAACATTGTACTGTTTCAGGGTCATTATGTGAACTTATTGCTCAACCATGTCAGCCATTTTAAAAGTGAGGAGTCCTTCATAGCTTACCTGCACAGGTCAGTCATTTCAGATGTTTATGTGGAAACCAAAGAAATGTAGGTTACATTATTAACTGATTTTGTTATTTAAAGATCATTTTATATAGAACCTTAACTTTTTGCAGTTTTTTGGTAGCTTAATTCACAACTAGAAACTTAGAAGTTGATATTTTCAGCATGAAAGCATGTGTGTCCGTTCTTCTGAGTATGTGTTTAATTTTGTACCCTATTTTGTCATTGCAGTGTCTTACTAGAGATAGCTTCAGAAGCCTTTGTCTACTATCACCTGTTTTGTCTGAGCTCGTCAGGAAATAAAAGCAGGTAAAAATATAAATACATATCTATATAATTAGTACTCTAATTAGTTTCTTGGAAAGACATTTATCTACTCGTATAAAACATATGTATGCATTGTTAGGTTCTTCAGGATTTGTTGGCAAAATGGCAGCATTGTCAGGTAAAATATACATGTAGTCCCGAAGCTTTTGCGCTAACTATTTGATAAGTTTAAACAAACTTATATTTGTCGAAGATTTATTCATTTGCTATAAAACATTTTAACTATGACACAGTGGTTGTTTATATTGTAATGTATGTACATGTAGTATTCGAAGAGATCAGAAATTCTTCACTATGCTGTAATCTTAGTCAGAGTAAATTACAGTGTACATGTACTCAGTCTACTGCCTTCATAATAACTTACCATAAATTTATACATTTTATAACAGCAGTTTTTAGTGCTGTGCATATTGTTGTCTCAAATCTGCTTTAAATTCCTGTTTTAATTTCTGTGACAGAGGCTCCACGCCAACAGTACAGTATGAGAACTACAGGAAGTCCTCGTCAGCGACTTGTCGTAAGCTGGGACTACAGGACTGTGATGCACGCATTGTAGAGGTAAGTGCGCGCTGGGACAAACATAACAGTTATATTAGACCCACATGTACAATGTTCTTCACTCCTTGTTTACTTTTGTCCAGTTTTTACAGAGACCAGTGGACCAGCCTTTGCTACATCACATAGTTTAAGCCAGAGCCATTCACATGTTTGACCACAAAATGATGTCCCATTAATGTTTCATGTCATTTTTTTGGCATTGAGGGGCAAATCTATGTAGTTTACAACAAAGCAAGGCATGATATGTAATGCAAGAATGAAAAACATCCTAAAAAGGATGAGATGTAATAATTTATTTCAGTGGTTTGGGATATGATTACATACAAGATGAGTGTAAGTAAAAAAATTTCTGTCTGCCCTCACATCCGGCAAACCCTAAATTAATAACCTTAAAAGCAGGATAGACTCACTGTGTCGTATAACAGCCTTATTGCATTTTGATGATTTTGCAACATTGTAAATGACTCATATTGTATGAAGTTGTTGTTGAGACCAGGTATTTTTGAAACAAAAATTTCGTAAATTGACATAGGAAATGGACGGATGGCATACTCATGTACTTACACCCCTCATTAGTTTTCTTCTTTTTTTGTAGTATTTGGTAGAACTGATCAAACGACAACAGGTAGAAGAGTTTTTCACCAAAATGAACCTTGAACCAGGTAAGTTCTTACAGAAGGAAGTGTCTGGCCAGAAACCTCCTAAAGTTCAGTATAATTTTACATATTAAAAAGATAAATTTATCAACTATATATGTATTTGTAGGCCTGTACATTTTCATAATGAATAAAAAGTTTAAAATTCTTGTGATGTATTTAAAGTAACTTTCTTAATTGGAACACATTTTGACAACCATTAATTTTATGAGATAATATGGCTTAATTGCTGGATATATCATTAAATAGATGAAAACAAATAAATCAGTATCATTTATCTGTCAACATGGCATCTGTATTGGTTATGGTATGGATGAATTTGTCTTAGTGTGGAAAATTTCTCCTTTTCAGAATTTACAGCTCCCACTCTTCGCCACTCAACTGAAAGTTCTCAAATTTTTAAATGCTGACAAAGTGTCATCTAGAGAGGAAATCCAGACTGATTCCACATACAGACATCTTACAAACTGATGTGGTTGATGCACTGGGATGTTCCACAATACGAACATTGGGGAAATCCCAAATAAGACAGCTCCAGGTCAAGCAGTTCAAAATTTGTACTATTCTTGACCACAGTTCAACTACCCCTGAAAGTCAAGCAAGTATTACATATTAAGTTTATAACACCAGTTTAGTTTTGACGGACAAAGTTTTAAAGCATCCAGTGCCTGCTTTCACAAAGCCCAGTTAGCATTACATGCACATAACTACCATGACAACGAGCATTTTAGGCATTACTTAAAAATGGTAGTTACCTGCTATTAACATTAAGACCAGTTTGTGCCGATGGACCAGAAAGATAAGGATTAGAAAGATATCTCTTCTAATTAAACTAATTTCCATATGGGAGACATTTTGGAATAGCTTAGAAATCTAGTTTGGGTTGTTCAAAACCATCTTTATTATTAATAAAACCTAAAACTAGATTTAACGTTAAGCCAAGTCTTTGATTTTGTACTCAGCCAAAATAATTGTGTAATTGTGTGAAAAATTGTTCACTGCATCGACAACCAATTAAATCAGTAAATGAAGCACTCTCAAGCGCTAATCAATTTTTACGTGACTTCAGATCAACTAATAATGCTTACTCAGTGAAAGCACAATTGTATTGTATTACATATTTAATCAGATGATAGTAAATGTTGAAGAACTTACAAACGGAAGGAGCTTTGTCCTTAGTAAGGTTTTGGCCCACAGACATTGACACCCATTTCTCATGGCAAATACAGCAAAATTTTACATGCAGTAGGTTAAATGACATAAAGTGTAGGTACCATGAGCAGCCAAAGACCATAACCAGACAAAAGTCTCCATTGGTCCCTTAAAACAGAAAGATTTTCAGAATGTGCTGTCAGGCACAATGTAGTTAGATTTGAAATTTACTGCATATGCTTCTACTTGTATATGTATTATTTGTGATAATATAAATATAGTAAATGCCTAAGTTTTGGTGCAGCTGAAGTGATATTTCTGGAATTTTGTGCCCAGAACAAAAATGTGCAATGAGAACTACTCATTCATTTATACTGCTTTTATATACATGTACAGTGTATGGTATATCAGCTCGTGGCATGACACAGTGTCCCGTTTATCTCAACGGCATAGTTCTTACAGTGTAGAATGTTCTTACTGCGAATGTATCTGCTTGCACTTGTCATCATGTCACTTCACGCATACTAACAGTACGTTTTGGTGTTACATGCACATGTAGTTGAAAATTATTTGAGTTCTTGCGATAATATTTTCTGTTTTAAAAGAAGTTTCTTAAGTTGAAATTCTTGCTACTCACACTTCCGACATACAGTGTCAGCGTCAGTATTTTGACTGGTTTCTCGATTTTTTGTGATGATACAGTACATACATCAAAACTAGTAATTACAGAAATAACAGAGGTAGTAATGCTGTTAAAATGAAGGATGTGGCAGAAAAATTGAGGTCGGGATAAAATGACACAAAACATTCATGGTGAAAAAGTTGTTCTCCTCCCTTTGACGACAGACGCAGTTCTCTGTGTATCTGTGCAATCGTGGTGTGCCAATAGAAAAAACATTCATGTTAAAACTGGCTCTTCTCATCCTTCAAACTGTAATACACATATACAGACATGTCAGGTATCAGTGGTATAGACATGTATTTTGTTATTTTTGTGTCACTTGTTTCAGGGTGTACTTTTGTCTTGTCCTACAAGTAGCATCATGTCCACACAGTGATCTTCTGTCTTTTTAAGTTAGTTTTCTGATAGATTTTGTAGGATTTTTTAAGAGCATGGATACGATATTCAAATTTCCTGAAGATGACAAATAAAATTATGTCGAATATGGAAATTTTGAATATTGAAACATCATCTATGCATGATTCATTTGGATTAGCAAATAGGCTTGGGCATTATAAACCTAGAGTCAACCTTTTGCTTTGAATTAATTTAGGTATCCACTCTCTATGAATTAATGTAGGTATCCACTCTCTATGAATTAATGTAGGTGTCCACTCTCTATGAATTAATGTAGGTGTCCACTCTCTATGAATTAATGTAGGTATCCTGAATTAATGTAGGTACCCACTCTATGAATTAATGTGGGTATCCTGAATTAATGTAGGTATCCGCTCTATGAATTAATGTAGGTATCCTGAATTAATGTATGTATCCACTCTCTATGAATTAATGTAGCATCTTGAACAGTTCATTAGTACATTATATGTCAGTTCTGTGTGAAAATAAATCAAAGTATTTTATATATTTAAGTTTAAGCAATATTTTTGTAACCCAGGTGTATCAGTTACATGCTTGGTTTTACATCTGAATTTAATACAACACATTCCAAAATCAAATGGTTGAGTGAATAGTTTTGAGATGTAGATTTTTTTAAAAATTTTATTTAAATCCATTTCCTGTTTGATGCTCTGGCACCAGGGATGTGTTAAACCTAGCACTGATGTTTCATAGGCATACATTCACTGGTATATGACCTAACATTTTGTCCATAATCAAATTAATAAATCTTAAAAAGATGATATTCCAGTGTGGACATGTAAGTTTCAGCTCCAAATGGAATAGTTTGACCTTATTTGTTAGGGGGATTGTCAGTTGCAGTGCATGTGTCTTTATCACTGATAAAATATTAGTAGTAGATCAAAGCTTTATCTTTGTGATTCCTTGGTCTGGTTTCTTATCAAACTGTAGTGGAACGGTAATATATATGTCGACGGTTAACTTACAAGATAACTTACTACATGTACGTCCAGTCACATTTAGTGCTGGCAGTCCTTTGTGATGTACCATTGCACATAGATCCTACCTCTTTCTTAATTTCTTTCAGATTTTATTTTTGCTTTAATTTCGTCAGGTCCAAAGTTTTTCTTTAGCTACCTTATATTTCAAATATTTTCTTTATTATGGAAAAACGTGAACATTTTTTTTTGCTAACAGAAATGTGCTACGTGTGTATGAAAGTGGATTGTTGATTGTTGTATGTTCTGTAAATATTAGTTTAGGTGCTCTATCATGAAGTTTGTTCTAGATTACATGTACTTTTCACCATTATAGCATGCAAATTCATAAGGCCTTGTGAGTGCAAAAATTTTGCGACAATTGCCGGAGGTTTCTCCAGGCAATCAAGTATCAACCACCCATGAAACTAACCTTTAGAATATGGGAATGTGCCATTAAGTACTAATCAATCAAATCCATCAGCCAGATCAAATATTTGTTGTTGTTGTTCAAGACAGTTACAAAATGACTACACGTAGTCAGATTTTGTTTTGTTTTGTTTTGTCAGTAGAAATCTGTACCACTTTTATTTTTTAGGCTTGTTTTATGCTTGCTTTCGTATGTCATCAAACTGAAATGTCAAATAAAATTTGATGCACTCAGTGTTTTGATGTGCTAAGCTAAACAGTGCCTCATGCTTCTTTTGTAATACTGAATTGTAATTAGTGCATGACCATTTATTCATATGACTCATGCAGGGATGGCCCATATTTTACGCTGGCCTTACACTACTTGTAAAGTATTTATTTTATTGGCGTTTTATGCTGTACTCAAGAATATTTCACTTATATGACAGTGGCCAGCATTATGGTGAGAGGAAACTGGGCAGAGCCCGGGAGAAACCCATGACCATCTCAGGTTGCTGCAGACCTTCCCACGGCCGGAGGGGAAGCCAGCATGAAATGGACTTGAACTCACAGCGACCCCATTGGTGAGAGGCCCCTGGGTCATTACGCTGTGCTAACCCACTAACCGACTTAGCCACGGAGGCCCCCCACTTGTGAAGGAGTCCTGGCCCTACCTCATGAGATTTGGTTGTCAAATAATCATGGCCATTTATCAAGCAGTTGCTAAAGAAGTCCTGGTTTCCTGTACCCATATACCTGACCACTGCTATAGCAGGGAGATATTCATAAAAACAAAATCAAATAAATAAATAATCCTGTCTCGTCATCAAGGAGTTCTTCACACAGCATAACAAGTCCGTTTACTGAATATCCATTTCAAATCCCGCAGTACCACTGTCATGGGCTTAGGAAGGCACATGAGCTGCAGGAAACTTTGTTCACCACCCCACTCCCACCCCTAACTTTATCTAGAATATAGTCATATTTCATAAATAGGCCCTCGGACCCTTGCCAAATTAGATGATTAGTCACAACTCTTGCGCTTTCGAAAATGGATCCTCGCTCCTCTTGAAGCTATAATATTAACTGAAACAAAACAGGACAGTGTCTTCTTTGGTTGTATTCGTTTACTGTGAGACACCATTTATTTGTGAGATCAACATATTAAGTAATTTGTCTCTCAAATCTGAGACCTGACACAGTGTACAATTACCCTGTTTCTTCTCATGATTTTCAAATATAAAAATAAAAAAAGAATTTTACATAAAGTCCTAAAATTGCAAATAAAGCAAACAATGGCTTGCTTATGTAAACTATTTAGTAATATTTAAACATGGATGACAGTGGTCGGATTGGTGTTCTCTACATCACAAAACATGTAACACCTGGGCTAAGTTTGATTAGGTGAGCATAGAGGTTATTCTCATTGATGCATATAATACTTGAAAGGCTTTAAATTGAGCAGGTTGATGATTTATACATCATCTTGGCTATCAGGGAAGTGAAAGATGACATGATATCCACTTACACTGACATACAATCACTTAGTACATCACAAACAGACTCGGGCTGATATTTAAAATGACCTGAGATTTGTGTCAAGACTATTTATGTGCATTTAATGTAAATATGCACAAAAAACTTAATACTGATGAGGACTTCACAAAGTGAAATTTTAAAAAATTGCCAAGATTATAAACTGGATCATGCATGTTAAAATGAGCCATACAATATACATATATATATATAAGAAAGAAGTTGATTGTTCTGATGTTGAGAATAGGTATAAGAAAAAAATTTGAGACAGTTTCCTATGTTTTTTCTTATGTGTATATATATATATACACACATACATATAATCATATCACAGTCAGTAAACATTTGGTAAGAACTAAGGACGCACAGTAAATGTACCACTCAGAACGTTGGACCCCACTGTCCTGTTCTGGTCAGGAAGCTGCCCACCAGCATACACCTGTATCACACCTGTAATAAACCAAATTCACATCTGTAATAAAGAAAATTTATACCTTTGTTATGTACCTATGATAAAATAAAATCTTAACACTACTATTGCTTCACTGGAGAAACAAAGATTGAAGGATGATGCAACACTTGGTAATCGTTTTGAAATAGCTTTGCTTGTGACATTTAAATGCCAGGGGCCAGTCATGTTTTCATAAAAGACGTTGTCAAGGTTATTGTACCATAAGACGATGTTATTTACAAGAAAAGGTGCAAAAAATTGATTTACGAAATTTTGTGAAAGTGGGCCCTGTTCTGTTGAATTTATTTATCAAATGAGTCGTGTTTAACACTGTACTCAAGAATATTATTTATTGAAGTTACAGCTGCTATAGATGCCAGAGAGTACCTTTCGTCATTCTGATTTTACAGACACTATTTCAATTTAATTTCCATCTAGACAAACTTGGCTCTTCACAGGGATATCATTTTAATTTAACTTGAGAGGAGGATAAATAAAAACATTTACTAGTTTGAGCTGTTAGAATAATGGCTACATGCATGTTAATGTCCTGTAGTAAAAACAAAAACAAAAATAATTTTGCCAAAAGAGAGCGAAATCTCTGGAAAAACTTGATCTGTAACTTTTTGAGTGAAGCCATGTACCAATTTCTTTTCAGTTTACAATAACCAAGGGTCTTCTAAAATAATTCAGAGAAATGTTTTGTGACGGACCGGATGACTAGGTGTAAAACTTCAGCTCTTGTCAGGTAATTTATTTATTTATTTGATTGGTGTTTTACATCTTACTCAACAATAATTCTCTTATACAACGGCGGTCACCATTATGGTGGGAGGAAACTGGGCAGAGCATGGAGGAAATCTGGCAGAGCACGGAGGAAACGCTTGGGGTTTTATGTCATCAAAGTTCTGCTGTCATAAAAGTATCATGCCAAAAACACTAACAAAATTTACAGTTTTTAAAACCTTTGGTATCGCCCAACCCAGATTTGATCCCAGTTATCCTGGCTTTGACGCAGAGGCTCTAACCACCAAGCCAAAGAAGTAGTCACACAACAGTATATGTATATGTCATATTTGTTGAGTCAGTTTTACCTGGTTCCACCGTAAGACCTTTACCCTCTACCCACACTGCCATCTGCTCGCCTGTGATGGTGAAGTTGGACTGGATCATCTGTGAATGACTGAGATGCTGTCTGTTAAAACCCACCAGTTGGTAGCGAGGAGTGGGGAAGGAATAGTTCAGCCAGGATATGTACACCTGACTCACCTGTAAATGGGAGGATCAAGCAAAGTATTGACAACATGCTCTATGACATCATTTTTGTAATATGATTTATTTATTTGTTTATTTGATTTGTGTTTTACGCCGTACTCATAAGTACTTCACTTCTATAATGGCAGCCAGCATTATGGTAGGAGGAAACCGGGCAGAGCCCGAGTTAAACCCACAACCATCCGCAGGTTGCTGGCAGACCTTTCCACTTACGGCCGGAGAGGAAGCCAGCATGAGCTGGACTTGAACTCACAGTGACCGCATTGGTGAGAGGCTTCTGGGTCATTATGCTGCGCTAGTGCGCTAACCAACTGAGCCACGGAGGCCCCCTTGTAATATGAACATGCTCACCTGTACCAACTAGGATTGACTGTTGTTAAAAACCACACTCAAGCATTTTTCTAAAACAGTTTCATGGATGTAGAAATCTGGAGTGTCTTGTTTAAACCAACAACCTTCGGGAAATTACTGCTAATCTTTCCCACGCCTAACATATAGATATGCACATCGTGCTGGTGGAAGACAACCAACAAATGAAGAAATGTTAGACTGCGTACAGCCGAACAAGTTTCACTGAGTCCTTATTTCACAAAGACATTATTCAGGAGTCAGCTGACTTGAGAAATTTTGAGAGCCTTCATCCACTTGGCACCGAGATGGATTCATGTGAACTTGGTTGAGGAATATACTGGGGTAGTCCAATACTACAGTCTGTTGGGCATAACCTTGCCCTGTTTTTTTTTTTAAGTGGGTTGTTTGGTTAGGAAATTCCTTTTATTTTACACCCAGTTTTTGGACAGCCATTTAGGATGTCAAAAATGCTGCAGAAACTATACCAAGAACACCAATAACCAAAAAAAAAAAAAAAGACGCATAAAAAATTCTACACGAGGCCAATAAAAATTTTGAGTAGCCATAATTTTGATCGATTGGTAAAGTCATGCTCAACAGACATATTTTCCAGGCTGGCCTGACAGCTAACAGTACCTCATCCCCATCCCTGCCTAGGTTTGTCACATTGAATGTCACTGTCACATTATCACCAGCCTTCACCGTCTGGGGATGTACAGACAGGTTACTGTAACGATACTCTGAGTACGACAATCCATAACCAAATGGATAGAGTGGGGTGTCATCAAAGTACCGGTACGTCTGATTGGTCATCGAGTAATCTGTCATAGATGGAACCTGTTAAACAAAAAATATGCTAATTCTGTGACTTGACATCTCATACTAAATATGCAAAATACATGCACGGAATGGGATGCTTTTTAAATCTCATCTCGGGTTTCACAAAGCAAACCTGCAAAATTCTTTTCCTCAAAATCGGCATTGACAGCACTTATTGCATGGGAACATTTCATGGTATACAGAGCTGTTTTAAGCTTTGAACATAGAATTTAATTTTTATGCTTTGGTAGCAAGTTTCCAGTGTCAAGTAGTGCATAAACAGTGTCTATTGGACTATTTCATCAGGTAGAAACAAAAAAACCCCAATAAGATATGGTTGTTATGGACTGACCTGAGCATCAGAGGCGTACCATGTGTAAGGCAGTCGGCCAGCAGGGTTACCGTCCTCTCCGGTGTTAGTCAGGATGTTATACAGAGCCTCACCTGCTGTCTGCGCTGGGAAAAAAACTCTGCAAGATTGCCGAGACTTTAGGCGATGCGTCTGCTAACGAGACGTCAACAGGACCTGCGCTATATACCACCAGGATTATTTTGCCATCGGAAGGAACTGGGGAAATAAATTTGATATTATTTATTATGGACTGTAATAAATGGAAATAATATTTTGGTAAGTTGTAATTAAGTAGTTCGCAAATGGAAATAGGCATGTTACAAGGCATGCTTTAACCTGACAGACCTTTTTGACAGAAACTATAATGATAATGTTAGAAATATCAACACAAGCAATGACAAGGTTAAAAATACAGAATATATCGTTAATGACAAATCTGAACATGCTCAATATGCATAAAAAAAAAACAAAATTTTTAGGAGTTTCCAAGTTTCAGGATCTTTTATTGGGTTTTAGATGTGAAATAACTCCCTGTTGTGATGTGATGTGATTGGTGTTTTACGCTGTGCTCTAGAATATTTCACATATATGACAACGGCCAGCATTATAGTGGGAGGAAACCGAGTAGAGCCCGGGGGAAACCCACGACCATACGCAGGTTGCTGAAGGACCTTCCCACTTATGGCCAGGGAGGAAGCCAACATGAGCTGGACTTGAACTCGCATCGACCGCATTGGTGAGAGACTCCTGGGTCATTCTCCCTGTTGTGATACTGAAACTTTAACTTTGTCAAACACTCTGAGCTGGAATAGTCCTGTGTATGCTTGGGAACCTTCAAGGTTGGGTGACACAGCAATTTCTGTAAACACCATGAAATCATGAAAAATTTGGACCATTATAATCTCTATACCATTGTTACTGACATCCAGGACATGCCATTACTGCTGGTAATAACATCTAAGATTCCCAATGTTAATGGAATCTACTTAGGGTAGGATAATCTTATTTATTTATTTATTTGCTTGGTGTTTTACGCCGTACACAAGAATATTTCACTTATATGAAAGTGGCCAGCATTATGGTGAGAGGAAACCAAACAGAGCCCGGGGGAAACCTATGACGATCCGCAGGTTGCTGACAAACCTTCCCACATACAGCCAGAGAGGAAGCCAGCATGAGCTTGTCTTGAGCTCACAGCGACTGCATTGGTGAGAGGCTCCTGGGTCATTACGCTGCACTAGCGCAGTAACAAACTGAGTCACTGAGGCACGCAGAATAATCTCATACCACTGTTAATGGCATGCAGGATAATCTCATACCCCTGATGATGGCAAGTAGGATAATCTCATACCACTGTTAATGGCATGTAGGATAATCTCATACCACTGTTAATGGCATGCAGGATAACCTCATACCACTGTTAATGGCATGTAGGATAATCTCATACCATTGTTAATGGCATGTAGGATAACTTCATACCACCATGCAGGAGAATGTCATATCGTTGTTATGGCATGTAGGCTAATCTCGTACCACTGTTAATGGCATGTAGTATAATCTCGTACCACTGTTAATGGCATGTAGGATAATCTCGTACCACTGTTAATGGCATGCAGGATAATCTCATACCATTGTTAATGGCATGTAGGAGAATCTCATACCACTGTTAATGGCATGTAGGAGAATGTCATACTGCTGTTAATGGCATGCAGGATAATCTCATACAACTGTTAATGGCATGTAGGATAATCTCGTACCACTGTTAATGGCATGCAGGATAATCTCATACCACTGTTAATGGCATGTAGGATAATCTCATACCACTGTTAATGGCATGCAGGATAATCTCATACCACTGTTAATGGCATGTAGGAGAATCTCATACCACTGTTAATGGCATGTAGGAGAATGTCATATCGCTGTTAATGGCACGCCAGGATAATACCAGTTCTTACCAACGTTAATGACATCCAGGAGCAACTGTTCCTGTTGCCCTGGTAACTTCATGGATGGTCGATCATGGTTTTCAGTCTCCACAGCTTGACCTGCAGGAAATATCATAAATGTCATGTAATGATTCTTGTATGAATTACAATGTCATGGCTTGTCAGGCAACGATATATACTGAATTGCCTCATATGAATACATATCATTTTAATGATTTGATTCGTGTTTTTCCCCACACTATACGATTCTAGCTGAGCACTAATGTAAGCATATTTATTTACCACTTGAAAGCTGAAAGAAGAGAGAAGTTCACTGGTGTGTTTATCAATGATGTATGAGGATTTCCCAGAACATGTGACCAAGCATCATATCAATGTGTAAGCTATCCACTGAAACAAGTTGCATGTGATACACAAAGCTGTTCCGGAGAAATGCCTTGGAATACTACATAAGGGTTAGAAAAAACAGGCATAAAAAACGGCAAATCAAGCTATCTAAAAAGTGCATTATGACAGAGTAAGGTTCAGCTTAGCAGGCAAAACTGCTCTGGATATGCTGTTCGTAATAGTGGGGTGGAAACACAGACGAAGGGCGGCTCCATTATTTTAAGATACCCTAGCATATAAATAGAAGACATTTACACATCTGGAAAATAAATTGTCTTCAGCGATATTTTTGGCAATTTTTCAAATACATATTTTGACTTACCTGTTCCCACACACACAACTGTAACCGAAGCATTTTTCACAGCAGCTGTAACAGCAGTGCTGCTGTAATTGGCACAAGTTGTACTGTTACAGCCTGCGGCATAGACAATCTTGCTAGCCAGGGGAGCTAGCCCCGCCCTAGGTGTGACTGTGTATTTGGGGTTAGGATCAGCAGAGTATGCGCCGTACAACTGTAACATGTTGTCTGCCATCGGTCCAACAACCTGAAACAGGGCACCATTGTTCAAAAACCTTGCTCTGTAACCCATGTTTAATGCACATTTTTAAACACTGGCCAAAACTTCCATCAACTCAAATAATACCACACAAAATAAATCTGGCTACCTCATGCCATTCCAACCCAGATAATGCATTTATAAACAAATTTAACTGACAAACTGAGACTTATTTATTTATTTCATTGGTGTTTTTACGCCGTACTCGAGAAGATTTCCCTTATACAACGGCAACCAGCATTGTGGGAGGAAACCGGGCAAAGCCTGCAGGAAACCCACGACCATCCGCAGGTTGCTGTTAGACCTTCCCACATACGATAAACTGAGATAATTTTTATCCATCAATGTACATACATGTAAATGTCATCTATACATTTTTATGAATTATTTATACAAAATCAACCATTCATGTTTTTGTGTATGATTTGGCTTTATGCAGATGTTTACTTTTTTTCTTATTAGTCTTTCACATCAACATCACAAACAACAACATCCACGTGGATGTTTCCTCATTATACGTGGAAGTTTCCTCATTATTATTATTAACTCACATACCCTGCAAATGAACAGTCGTGTCTACTGGAATGAATACCGTCATATTTATAGTGATCACAGATACAGAGCCTCTAAACCCAATGCAAGATTGTGTCCTAGAACAATACTTTACTCAAGCAATAAGCTATAACACTATGCCCATACCAACACATTCACGCATATACGAAACCCAGTGTATCCCTTCCCACCAACCTTCTCATGAACGCCGATTTCTGCCAACTTCGACATTCTAAACCTGATGACATAGTTGGTACACTGATGTGTATACTGGATGTAAAATCTGTAGATAATTAACAGCGAATTTGCACTGCTGATACAGGGCCTCTTTTCTTGCAATCTGAGCTTTGGGTGTGGTCAGCAGATTTGAAAATTGTACGCGCCATACAAGGCACACCTTTATTCTTCAATTCTGTGATTCCGCAACACAAAGCCAAAGTGACTCATATTTATTCCTTTTGTTCTGTACAGTGGTAATTCTGCATACATTTTGTTTTGAATTATTTCAGAAAACATATTCATAACCATTGTAGTGTCTTTTTCTAATTTTTACACAGCTATGTGGAATTAATTCAAGCGGATTCAGTAACAGAAAGCATTTGATGCTAGGTTACATTTTTGTGACTCAGCAATCGCCCTCAAATGTGCAAAATAGGCTGCTGTTACACTAAATATAACTCACAGCCACAGTATCTCTGGATGTCTTTGCAGAGACATCTAAGGGAAGTAACCCATCATTCTTCAGCAAGACAATGGTCTGCATGGCTGCCTTCAGGGAGAGCTGTCTATGCTGGGGACTCTGTATGACCGACAGGTTCAACTTGGAGTATGGGTTCATGTCTGGAGGATCAAACTCTCCCAGTCTCATTCGTGTGTAAAACAACGGTTTGATTCTCTTGACTAAATCCTTCATCGTGACTTTCTTCTCTTCTAAAGCTTTCCCCAGACTCTCAAAGACCATGAGGCCTGACCACCCAGGTATCTCTAGATTCAATCCTGCATTGACGCAGGCAGCGGCTGTGTCCACAGTGTTGTTGATATACCTGTGGAAGTTGCTGATGAATTCCAAGGCACCTTCATCAGATATGGCATAGCCATTAAATCCCCACTCAGTCCGTAATATGTCAGTCAACATCTTCTTATTGGCACAGGCAGGGATTCCATTAACACTGAAAAAGATATACAATCTTTGCTTAAATTCAATATGTTCAAAGAATTTAATGGAGTTTTATGAGTCAGATTCCTTAATATATGTCTGTCAATTACTTCCTATTGGAACAGGAGGTATTCCATTAACACTGTAAAATGTGATTCAGATTCCGTAATAAATGTCTGTCAACAACTTCTTATTGGAACAGGAGGTATTCCATTAACACTGTAAAATGTGATTTAAAATTCCGTAATATATGTCTGTCAATAACTTCTTATTGGAACAGGAGGTATTCCATTAACACTGTAAAATGTGATTCAGATTCCGTAATATATGTCTGTCAACAACTTCTTATTGGAACAGGAGGTATTCCATTAACACTGTAAAATGTGATTAAAATTCCGTAATATATGTCTGTCAACAACTTCTTATTGGAACAGGAGGTATTCCATTAATACTGTAAAATGTGATTAAAATTCTGTAATATATGTCTGTCAACAACTTCTTATTGGAACAGGAGGTATTCCATTAACACTGTAAAATGTGATTAAAATTCCGTAATATATGTCTGTCAACAACTTCTTATTGGAACAGGAGGTATTCCATTAACACTGTAAAATGTGATTCAGATTCCTTAATATATGTCTGTCAACAACTTCTTATTGGAACAGGAGGTATTCCATTAACACTGTAAAATGTGATTAAAATTCTGTAATATATGTCTGTCAACAACATCTTATTGGAACAGGAGGTATTCCATTAACACTGTAAAATGTGATTAAAATTCCATAATATATGTCTGTCAACAACTTCTTATTGGAACAGGAGGTATTCCATTAACACTGTAAAATGTGATTCAGATTCCTTAATATATATCTGTCAACAACTTCTTATTGGAACAGGAGGTATTCCATTAACACTGTAAAATGTGATTAAAATTCCGTAATATATGTCTGTCAACAACTTCTTATTGGAACAGGAGGTATTCCATTAACACTGTAAAATGTGATTCAGATTCCTTAATATATGTCTGTCAACAACATCTTATTGGAACAGGAGGTATTCCATTAACACTGTAAAATGTGATTCAGATTCCATAATATATGTCTGTCAACAACATCTTATTGGAACAGGAGGTATTCCATTAACACTGTAAAATGTGATTCAGATTCCATAATATATGTCTGTCAACAACTTCTTATTGGAACAGGAGGTATTCCGTTAACACTGTAAAATGTGATTCAGATTCCATAATATATCTCTGTCAACAACTTCTTATTGGAACAGGAGGTATTCCATTAACACTGTAAAATGTGATTCAGATTCCATAATATATCTCTGTCAACAACATCTTATTGGAACAGGAAGTATTCCATTAACACTGTAAAATGTGATTCAGATTCCATAATATATCTCTGTCAACAACATCTTATTGGAACAGGAAGTATTCCATTAACACTGTAAAATGTGATTCAGATTCCATAATATATGTCTGTCAACAACTTCTTATTGGAACAGGAGGTATTCCATTAACACTGTAAAATGTGATTCAGATTCCGTAATATATGTCTGTCAACAACTTCTTATTTGTACAGGAGGAATCTACATTAATTTTAGAATATTAATTGCTTAATATGTGTGGGTAAATTTAAACAGTGTCAAGAAATTGAATGGAAATTGTTATAATTAACAGACGCTTTGTAATAACCAAATATTTATGCATTTCTAAGTTTGCTTATAAACAGTTCTCTATTATAATATTTTACAACAAATTATCTTTACACAGTCACATTTCTGTAAGATACTTCTGTGAGACCACAAACAGGCTATGTTAACACTATTATATGAACACAAATGTTTAAAACTAGATTTGATGGATGTTTTACATCATACTTAACAATGCTTAACTTATACAAGGTTTTACCAAATTTATATGATAAGGAAACTAGACTAAGGAGGAAAAAAACGATATGTCTGGGGGGTAAAGTTGCAGGCAAGCCAACAGCAAGAAGCTAACTTCAAACACAGAACCTGAAATTGGTCACAAAATTTTGGTGTCCAGCAAAGGACCTTTTAGAGCACTGTAAGAGTGTTGTCCCCTTCAACATTTGAAGGACTGGTACATTGTGACATACTCTTACCACAATGTCAACAGACCTGTTGTAACTGCACAAGATACCATGCGCTCCAGCATCAATACACTTCTTAAACTGAGGAAGATAGGTCATTCTCCAGTCTCGTTCCGATACCTTGAAAAACAGGATATGGTACGGTAAGAACACAACCTTGAAAAACATGATCAGATGATGTAACAACATGACCTTGAAAAACATAAGGTAAGAACATGACCTTGAAAAACAGAATAAGATAAGGTAAGAACATGACCTTGAAAAATAGGATAAGATAAGGTAAGAACATGACCTTGAATAACAAGATAAGATAAGGTAAGAACATGACCTTGAAAAATAGGATAAGATAAGGTAAGAACACAACCTTGAAAAACATGATCAGATGATGTAAAAGCATGACCTTGAATAACAAGATAAGATAAAGTAAGAACATGACCTTGAAAAACAGAATAAGACAAGGTAAGAACATGACCTTGAAAAACAGGATAAGATAAAGTAAGAACATAACACTGAAAAGCAAGATAAGATAGAACATGACCTTGAAAAGCAGGATAAGATAAGGTAAGAACATGACCTTGAAAAACAACATAAGATAACGTAAGAACATAACCTTTAAAAACAACATAAGATAAGGTAAGAACATGACCTTGAAAAACAGGATAAGATAAGGTAAGAACATGACTTTGTAAAACAGGATAAGATAAGGTAAGAACATGACCCTGAAAAACAATATAGTGGTGAGAAAATATTCTCTGTTTAAACGTTGAATTCGAATAAAATTCCATACCAGATTTCATTGATGAAAATGAGGGAAAAAATATATAATATGAATTTACAAGCAAAATGTTATTATTTATATAAAGGAGAATTACATGTATTACCAAACTTTACTTCACTGTGACTGCTATATCACATTTGTTCTTTCTTCTATCACAGAGCTCCACATCTGCCCTTAACTTAATAAGAGCAATTTAAAGCTTGCAAATTTAATCAACTCATAAGACTACATACGTGGTCAATAATAGGTTAAACAGAAACATAAATCTGTGTTAGATTTGATTTCATCTTATGTTGTCATTTTCTTTTCATATCATGGTGTAATATTCTTTTCACATACATGTACATACTTAAAAGACTACAGAATCAACATTGATTGGCTGACTGTGGAGACAGAATCTCATCGAGTCCAGGTTACACTTCAATGAATGTGTCATGCCTAAAATTTGCACTACCCTTGCCATAGCCTTGGTTGCTCATCTCTTAGGCTAGCCAATCAGTGATGACTCTGTTTCTCTTAAAAAAACCCTGCAAGCAAACAAAATTTTAGCAATTGCATTCTTGTTTAAAAAATATTGAATTGTAACCCTTCACTAGGCATGAATATGCTTACTTTGGCATCAAAAGTAAAACGGGAAGTAGGAATGTTCTCTGGCCCGCCATGAACATCAAAATGTTTGCAGACAGCACTGGTTCGCAAATAACGAGGATCAGACCCTTGGAGTCCAGTCACAAAACTCTGTGCCAAAATGCCAGTGAGGAAGGGGTCTTCACCGTAAGTCTCCTGTAAAATATTACTTCTTTATAAAATATTTAGTTTTTAATAGGGTTTGAATTTTTCACTTATACCAAGGTTATCAGTTTTATGGGTGAAAGAAACTGGAGAACCTCGGATAAACTACTGACCTTTGGCAAGTTCCTGACAAACCTTCCCATGGGTGATGTACGGATATACATACCATCAATTTGGTGGAAGACAAGTGGTTTTTACCGAACCTTGGATTGCAAAAGGGGCCCAATTGACGATGTTGATTGCTTTCTGTCCCTAATGCCCACTGTTCCACAAACAGTAATTGGAGGAATTCCCATAAAAGGCCCGTTTTGAACGAGCACCTCACGTCATAGCAATTGAAAGGCAATCATCTTAACTACTCGGCAATAATTAACCTAAATTTTGTTCATATATCATAATGAATTGCATTAAAATGCTTGATTTTGATTTTAAACAGTCTGGCAGATTTGTCACTGGCAGCGTTACCCATTCATGCATGCATGCAAATTACACTGGCAAGAGCGGCGAAAAAAGGAAGTGTTCTAATAATGTAAGTATGGTTTACTGGGCTAAAAAAATACACTCTAACCAACACTACAGTAAGTTGACTAGAAAATAACAAACACAAGAAAAACAAAGATTAGAATAAAGGCAATTTCAGACTCTAAACATATCTTCCCTATACATGACAACTGGAGTTTGTCCATACATGATAACTGGAGTTTGTCCATACATGATAAATGGAGTTTGTCCATACATGATAACTGGAGTTTTTCCATACATGATAACTGGAGTTTGTCCATACATGATAACTGCAGTTTGTCTATATATGATAACTGGAGTTTGTCTATACATCATAACTGGAGTTTGTCCATACATGATAACTGGAGTTTGTCCATACATGATAACTGGAGTTTTTCCATACATGATAACTGGAGTTTGTCCATACATGATAACTGGAGTTTGTCTATACATCAGTACTGGAGTTTGTCTATACATCATAACTGGAGTTTGTCCATACATGATAACTGGAGTTTGTCCATACACGATAACTGGAGTTTTTCCACACATGATAACTGGAGTTTGTCCATACATGATAACTGCAGTTTGTCTATACATCATAACTGGAGTTTGTCTATACATGATAACTGGAGTTTGTCCATACATGATAACTGGAGTTTTTCCATACATGATAACTGGAGTTTGTCCATACATGATAACTGCAGTTTGTCCATACATGATAACTGGAGTTTTTCCATACATGATAACTGGAGTTTGTCCATACATGATAACTGGAGTTTTTCCATACATGATAACTGGAGTTTGTCCATACATAATAACTGGAGTTTGTCCATACATCATAACTGGAGTTTGTCTATACATGATAACTGGAGTTTGTCCATACATCATAACTGGAGTTTATCTTAAGGTTTAACACCTTAATATTTATTTCTGTATTAAATTGTAGTTTATCATCGCTCATCCGAATTTAATGAGAAAATAATCATTATAATAGTGTATTACTTATACAAGTAAAATTTTGTACTTATACCTGCATTACTTAATTACTGCCGTACTCAAGAATATTTCACTTACAAGACGGCGGCCAACATTATCATGGGAGGAAACCAGCTATGTACCTGTTTTAATTTACCTGGTTGCGTCCCCATAACGGATGCCTCATGATGTTAACTACTGGGCTTAGACAGCTGACCCCAGTGTGATCACTGTAGATTCCTCTTCGAACATAGTCAGTGTGTTTTGCTCTGACTTCCACTGCAGTGGCCTCTGCTACATCAAATATCAAATTTGGACTGTAGAAAGAAAACATCAAGTAAATATCTCAATCAAAATACCAGAAAAAACATAAATGTCATATACGAATCCACTCATCTGCATGACATTTCCATGTAAATAAGTGCCCGACAAGATTTTCAGGGCACTGGATTTTCTGTGTTAGTATTTGTATTCTGTGATATGTTGTAATGTATGTATGTATGAAGTTTAACGTTGTACTTAAAAATTTTTACCTCATGTGATGACGAGGAGTCATTGGGTGTGTGTATATGTCTTGTGTCTTCTTGTGGCAGTTAAAATGCTGTTGCCAATGAGACCTGACACCTGACACCCCACCCAGTCACATTATGCATTGAGCCAACCGGCCATAAGTTTCCTTCCTTTAACCTCTCTGTGCTGAGCGCCATGCGAAGCAGTGGCAAGTACCATTTTTAAAGTATGATCCGACCCAGATTTGAAATTGGGGTCATCCTACTGCGCTATGATATGACTGTGTTCTGACAGGTCTAATGTACTGCATTTGATGAGTATGCATTAAATATCAAAGCACAAAGGCTCAGAACAACGTTTAGACCCAAAGATTCCTTCAACTGGCTAAACAAAATTTTGCCAAACCTATATGACCAGAGCATTCTCAGACTAAGGAAACAGAGAGTGCATGGAGGAAACCAGGAAGAGAGTGTATGGAGGAAACCAGGATGAGAGAGCATGGAGGAAACAGGGAAGAGAGTGCATGGAGGAAATCGTGAAGACAGAACATGGAGGAAATTGTGAAGAGAGAACATGGAGGAAGCCAGGCAGAGAGTTCAAGGAGGAAACTGGGCAGAGAGTGCATGGAGGAAACCACGCTTCCTAATGAAAAGCAGCACCCATTATGTTTGCTAATGGTGTTCAATAAATAATTCATTTTATGAAATTTTAAGAGAAAATTTAAGAGCTTCGAGATAAATCAGAGTAAAAATGGAAAAGAAACAGGTCTGAAACGACTTTAGTTGAATTATATAACATGATGAGGTCCATTTTCAAAAATTTCTGACGTTTACGAAACTGTTGAAGCAGTTATTAAGTATCTGAAATTGTTGAAAATGTAGACCTCAACGTGGAATTTAATAGAAGTAAAAAAAAAAGGGAACTTTAGTTTTTCGCCATTTTTTCAAATACAAAAGTTCAGGTTTACTAACTTAAAGGTAGCCGCAAGTCCTAATGCCTGGGGGAAAGAGGTAGCATTTCCCGACTCGACTGCTCCCCGCAAACATTCTGTGTTCCACTGGTATGGTCCTATGGCCAGACGCGGTATGGCCGGGGCCGGGTTACTTGTGCCTTGTTTACCTCCGCCACCTTTTGACAGCTGAAGGATTATCTCCTCTAGTGTCAGTCTTTTGACAAGATCGTCTACTCTTTCATCCCACGACAGCGACGTGTTTTGAAAAGGAAAAAATGGCCCTGTACATTCTACATACGTTAGCAGCCACAAAATAACGACACCGTGAATGAGACAGAAAGCTGCCATGATGATGTCATGTGACTAGGGCAAAAATTCAGAAATAGTCACATGGGCTTAGCGCAATGAGGGACCGTCTGTAATTCACTGAAATTATTTTTTCTTTATTTATTTGATTGGTGTTTTACGCCATACTCAAGGATATGACACAAGACAGGACACCCCACCTAGTACCATGTACACTGACAATGGGCTGTAGATATAAAATATGAAGTCTTTGATATAAGTTTCACTTTGATACTGAAACATGAATCTGTGGTTGACAATCATTTTTCTTCCATGTTATAAAAACACATACCTTACTGCCTAACGGGAAAGGCATATGCCTCCACATATTTCACTGATCAACACATTGATTTCAGATATGATAAGGTACATACATTATATACATGTAACTGACATATTGTATAGGTATGGATTCCTCCAGGCTTACAATGTCTGGCCAATCTTCAGATGTATATTCCCATCAATCACTAACAATTAACATCCAGGTTTGAACAAATTATCACATAATATATTCTATTACTTTCAGGACCCGTTTCTGCGGCTAAACAAGAATTTCAATTACTCAATCCAAATGATGTACCAGTTTATGACACAAGGTTCCTAATTAACATATTTCTTTATCTTTCTTAAGATATAATGTCATATATATTGAAGTGATGCAGCATCGACACTGATTGGCTGACAGTGGAGATAGAGTTCCCTGGATTAAAGCTTGCAGCTTGAACAATGTACCATACCTAAAATTCAGCTTAGGCAAGACATAGCCTCAGTTTGCCTATCTCTCAAACCAACCAAGCAGAACTGATTCTGTGGCCTTTTAAACATAAATTTATGCAGTGTTTTAAAGATATTAATTTACATTCATCATCTGGAGTATACTAAGAAGTAGATATATATAAATGTAACCCTAGATACAGATGCACTCAGAAGCCTGTATCATGTAGGGCCTACACATATTCCTAGCACTGGTACACAAACTTACATGTACACATATTCCTAGCACTGGTACACAAACTTATATGTACATGTACACATATTCAATTTTGCTTCATCACATGACTGAAAAATTGTTAAGTACAGCGTTCAACCCCAAGTATTCAATCATTCATTCAAACTTGCTCATACACCCCCTTGACAATTTTTCTGTGGTATGACGACAATGAGTCCTCAGGTATGTGTACCTGTATTGTGTCTTCTTGTGGCAGGGCAAGTTCATGCCACCAAAGTACCCTGCCACATTATACTGACACCAGGCCAACTTAAGTCCTGTCCTCTAGTCTTTCAGTGCTGAGAACCCCACCAAGCGAGGCAGCAAAAAGTGCCATTTTTAAAGTCTTTGGCATAGCCCCAGAGGGGTATGAACCTGGGTCTCCAGGCTTTGAGATAAATCCCCTGACCATTAGGCCACTAAAGCAGTTTCAACATAAATTAGGTGTTAATTATGGCACAATTGTTGGTAACCTGCATGTAAACAAATAAGGCAGGATACAACAAATATGTACCAAAAGGTCAAACCTAGTAACTATATACAATGATACCTATTCAATACACAATCTCATTATAGCTTTGTTTAGTCTGAAACAGCAATATTACATCATAGTATATTCATATTCATCTCAGATAACTCTATACTGAAAATTCCATACACGGTGTATTGAAAATAGCAAATTTGGCATTTTCACATACAGGATTTAAAATAACAAAATAACTAAAACATAAGGGTCTACTGCAGAATCTATAAGCCCTAAACGCTTTCCTTCCTTACTGTAGTAACACAAAATATATGTACAAGTACATGTATTGTCACGCCCAACCCGCGGCATAATTGTTATTGTAGGAAATTCTTTAATAAATTACCGGCCCGGATAGCACAGTTGGTAGAGCGTTCGCTTCGGGACCTTGATCTAGTCACACCTAAGACTTTAAAAGAGGAAGTTGTAACTTCCTCGCTTGGCGTTCAGCATGAAGGGGATAGTGCAACGACTGGTTGACCCGTATCAGTATAATGGCTCGGGCGAGGCTGCTTACTTGCCTTCGGTAAGTCGTCTCAGTGAAGCAGCACTAAATAAAAGAGCGGTGGAAATCCGTCCTGCAACAAGGAGGCACATTACACGTACATGTACCCTAATGATTCCTTCGTCGTCATATGACTGAAAAATTGTTGAGTACGACGTTAAACCCCAAGCACTCACTCACTCACTCTTTAATAAATCTCCAAACATAAGATCCCAGAGGAAGAACTGACATTAGAGTTTAAGGTACGCTAATAACCTACAGGGTTCCTGGATGATATAATAAATATTAAACAGTATAATGATCTAAAGAAACAACAGACTCATAGAAAACAGAGATTAGGAATACAGTTATAGATGAACATTTTATTACAATGAAATTAACAAGCAGCAGTTCACACGAGTGGAATAAACGAATCACGAAAAGTTAAATTATCCTTGAGTGTTTCTATCATCTTTCAGGCACCAGATAGGAAAGGTAAGCTTCTGTAATCTTCCAGTTCTTAATATAGTCAAAAGGAGGCAATGCATAATAAGCTAAATA